>NW_015555701.1:470259-488894 GCF_001515605.1 Sinocyclocheilus anshuiensis
AGATGAGGAAAACTAGGATGCCAGGTCTATTCAAAGCGCCACCATTACTGTCTAGAGTGTGTGGAATGGTGTGCTGTGATTGGTTGAGCGGATATATCGCATTCTGCAGAGAAGGGAGACTGGCGTTTGTCACGGTTTGGAAAGAACGGGAGAAAACATGACAGAATAACACGGCGGTTATCGCATTTTGCGTAAAATTAAAAATGTACTTTAAAATACCGACCAGATACAATACTGATTTTGGCGGGAACTCAATTTAAAAAAAAAAAATTTTTTTGAACCAAACTCTTCAAATATAGGCCTATACATTTTCTGCCCCCAAGTCTTGAATTTGTGATCATTCTAAATGCATTTTATTAGACTGAATCATGCAGTGAAAGAACACACATGCACACTCACTCTAGTCTAGACATGCGGTCTCCACGAGGGAAAAAAATGATTAAAAATAGTAAATGATGTTTATCTTAAAGTGTAAGAATGCAAACAGGTTTTCTGTAAGGGGTAGGTTTAGGGTTAGGGGATAGAAAATATATTTTGGTCAGTATAAAAGTAATAGAAGGCTATGGAAAGTCCCCACAATTCACAGAAACATAGGTGTGTGTGTGTGTGTGTGTGTGTGTGTGTGTGTGTGTGTCTGGGTAACTGACCCTTTGGCTCAGTGGCCACAACAAAAGCACACACACACACACACACACACACACACACACTCTCTCACACACACTCTCTCACACACACACACACACACACACACATATGCTCTCTTGGTTGTGGTGTCTGTGCTCTGGTCATCTGTTCACTAGCTGGTTAGCAGACGCTCACTAGTTCTGCAGGACTGATGTAGTAGATCGTGTGTCTCATTGACTGTGGTTAATAACTGAGTAAAAACACTGAACTTGTGCACTTCATCAGACTGTGTAATCACGTTTGATTCTCTGCAGTGTGAGAGACTGAAATCCGTCCATTGTCTGTGTCTTAATTACTAATGGTGCGTCTTTTCTTCTCTCACTCTTTTCAGTTTTGTTCCTAATGCGGCTGCAGACGAGCTGCTTTCACAATGAGATTAACTGACCCTCAACACACACACACACACACACTTCATTGAGCCGTTAAGAGCATTACTGTGTGTGATCCACGGCTGATCTCATATTTGTGTTGCTGAAATTAATTTGATGCCTCTTTCTCACTGAGCCACTAAGAGCATTACTGTGTGTGATCCATTACTGATCTCATATTTGTGTTGCTGAAATTAATTTGATGCTTCTTTACATGTTAATCTGAGAGGGATTGATTTCTGCTGAACAAAGACGAGAGAGAGACAGAGCTTGAGAAGTTTGTTGTAGTTTTTTTGGCACGTTTGTTCAGGGTTTGTGTGTCGTTCTCAGGGAGTTTCAGCAGAATCTTTAATCTCGGTTCTACTTGTTGTTGTTTTTTACCGATGGCATTGAACCTGCGATCTTGCTGCTAGCGCTGTGTTCCAGGTGAGCTTCAGGAAAACACAAAACAGATGTTAAATTAATTTTTGTGAGTCTAGTTTTAGTGATCATTAGCGTTGTGACCTTTCATTTTGTAAAAAAATAATAATAAATAAAGAGCGACACAAACCAGATTTACACTTTCCTTTCTCACAAAAAAATCAGTTAAATGAAGCTGCACACACAGGCAGATCGCCCAGATCGTGGGGGTCTGCGCCGCTCCTACACAACTGTGTGTGTGTGTGTGTGTGTGTGTGTGTGTTTTACACATTTGATCATTGCTTCTGCACTTCTCATTCTGCTGGTGTTTTTAATAGTTCTCTGTGTTCGTGTTTGACGCGTCAGACCGCCGGGGTTTCTGTTTTTGCAGTTTTTGTTTTTTCTATTTCTTACTCTTGCAAGTACGTCCAGTTCAATTAAAACTCTTTGAGAAAACGAATGAATTCCTCCGTCTGCAAATTAGCATGTGTGGTCGGCGCAGCGTCGCTCCAGAAAACACTCCGGCCTTCAGCGCTTCACAACACTGACGATCAACACACACAGACTGGTTTGCTGTAAAAACACTGGAAACTGTTTCTCTGGTGTAGCTTCCACTGATAGGCAGCTTTATCTGAACACGGTGTCCCATGATGCAGTGCTTCAATAGATGTATTAGAGCAGAGCTGCTCTGCGTCTCTTTGCATCTGAATGCTGCTCTCTGTGTGTGGCTCTGAGCGGCTCCGCAGACTGAAGAAGCTCTTCTGTAAACCTGTTTGCTCTAAACGACACTCGCCTGCAACGCGAGGAGAAGCAGTCGTCCATCCGCTGGTTGAACTGCTTTGACTGATTCAGAAGTGAAACGAGGCTGTGGAGCGTGATTGGTGTGTGAGAGGAAGGTCTTTATTAAACTTCTGCAGGAGTACTGGAGCGTTTCTGCAGCGGTTTCTGTGAGATTGATGCGTCCAGCGTGACTCGGGTCAAGTGGACGGCTGTTTGCTTTAGTGAGGGTGTTGTTTGACGGGGCTGCTGGGATAGGAAGCCAGTGATAGGGGTCAAAGGTCAATTACAGTCCAGCGAGAAGCTAGAAGAGTCCTCAATGGACGGATCAGTGCACATGCCTCAGTGCCTAATTTTCCGAATTTTGCATCAATGATTCTGTTATTTTCCTGTTTATTATTATTATTATTATTATTATTATTATTACCACCAGGGCTTGACATCAACTTTTTTGCTCAACAGTCACTGTGGCTAGTGGTTGTCCAAAATTACTAGCCACTCAGCATTTTCGCCAGACACAATTTTGTTGTTGGGAACTAACATTTTATATGACTGAAATTACTGCATACTATAATTGATTTATATTGATTTCCAGGTCATGTTTTGCCTATTTAAAGATAGGGACAATAAAGCTGGACAATAATTCAATATCAATATGTATCGCGATTAAATTTTTTTCAATAACGGTGATATGATTTTTAAACACATTTCTGATATTTCGATATACATTACCAGTGTTTCCCATACATTGATTTATTTGTGGCGTTTGACTTCGTTGAATAAACATGAGCGCTGCACGTTTCAAAATCAAAACACGGCGCGGGTGTTTTATATGAATGTATATCTGAAGTGAACCGACTGTCTTCGGAAAAGTTTCGATGGTATTTTCATTGTATCTGATAAAGTAGCGTTCATGAGCGGAGCTGCTTTGTTTACAGCCGTTACCGGGGAAACCGCTAGTTCTACCACTCCAGAAGCGCCTCCTGCTGGCAGAGAATCAGTTTGCATTTTCAATAATAAGCCCGTCTCCAGCAACATGTTTCTGTTGTTGCTCATTTTTTTTTGTTTTCTGCAGCAACTCAGAGCACTTTTCATACTCTTTATCCTGGCTGAAGCACATTTGTTTCAATCTATAAGAATAATCAGCCTACACTACCAGTCTAAGGTTTTTGAACAGTATGATTTTTAATGTTTGTTTTTGAAGAATTCTCTTCTGCTCACCAAGCCTGCATTTATTTGATCCAAAGTAAAGCGAAAACGGTAAAATTACATTTTATTAATAATTTCACTTAATATAATAAGACAATATAGGGCTGTTACCAGTTAAATGAAATGTGTATTAACAAAACTGATCTTTGCACTGCAGATAAAACAGAAGCAGCTAAAGTGCCATTTATGCATTTACACAGACAGCTTAATGAAGCGGAAATGTAGCATGAATGCATTTACACTGCAAAATTACAACAGAATAAATAATGTTATAAGCTTGGTGTTTTAAATCAGTTTTTTTAAAATATACAAATATGAAATGTTAGGAAAAATGCAAAGATAAGCTACTTTTAAATATGAAAGTAAACCGCCAGTAACGAGTGAGTCATTGAGTCATTCATTCGAATGATTCGTTCAGACGGCTGATTCATCAAGAATGAAGCAAGTGCCTGTCTTTATAAATGGACCACTGAATCATCGACTCAAATGATTCATTCAAAAACGCTGAATCATTCAGTTATGAAACACCACTGTGTTGCTGAGAGATGCGCGACTGTTCTGCTGTGATCTTAGTTTGGAAATATTTTCGTTAAACAAATCAAACAAAAATTGTCAATATTGTACTAAAATGTATATTAAATACTTGTTTGAACTCTTGTGTAAAATCAGTGTCAAATTTGCAATCGTAGTTTTCAGGGAAAACTTCACACTCTTGGGCCTGTCATGTTGCTTAACTAGGCTATATTTACATTTACATTTACATTTAGTCATTTAGCAGACGCTTTTATCCAAAGCGACTTACAATTGGGGGATACATAAAGCGATTCTTCTTAAAGAGGCAAACAGACACAGGAAGTGGTTGTAATACCAAGTTTCTAGACATTGTTCAAATAAGTACAAGCTAGAAAGAGAAGGAATAAATAAAGAGAGAGATGTTTTTTTTGTTTGTTTTTTTTTGTTGTTTTTTTTTATGATGAAGTCAAGTAGCTTCGAAAGAGATGTGTTTTCAGCTGTCGCTTGAAAATTGTCAGGGATTCAGCATTCCGGATAGGGGTGGGAAGATCGTTCCACCAGCCAGGAGTGGTGAACGAGAATGTTCTGGAAAGTGATTTTGAGCCTCTCTGTGATGGTACCACGAGGCGTCGCTCACTAGCGGATCTCAGACTTCTGGAGGGGATGTAGATTCGTAGTAGTGAGTGGAAGTAGGCGGGTGCTGAGTCTGTGGCTGTTCTATATGCAAGCATCAATGTCTTGAACTTGATTCGAGCCGCAACCGGTAGCCAGTGCAAGGAGATAAAGAGAGGTGTAACATGGGCTCTTTTGGGCTCGTTGAAGACCAGTCGTACCGTTATAAATATATATATGTGTTATAAATATAAAAACTTAAGTTACGTTTTTACTGCAGTATGTTTCATTTGTGTGCAGTTTCGTTCATTTGTTCTGATTTCTCCACGAGATTCTCTCACATACAGACTATGATTACAAATGATATTGATTCTGATATTGAACAGTTCAATAAACAAGTTAAGAGACTTACGTTTTAAAGATGCTATATTTCCTGTTTTTGTGCTATTTTGACAACAAAAGTAATTCCAAACACAGCCACAAAATGTAAAAAATCTATTTAAAGTTATTGGAAAAGATTAATTTCTATCCATGTGAACTGACCAGCACACAGTCAGGTGTCCACGGCAGTCCTTAAGACATCAGCACAATAACACACTCCGCAAAATACCGTCTAATTATCGTTATCGATAAAATCCCAGAAAATATCGAGATATTATTTTGTCAATATCGCACACCCCTACAGTCTGTAACTGTAGGCTATATCAAATTTAGCCCGCCAGAGTGGCCAATGGGAGAGAGCGTATTGGTGTGTAATTACTGAAGTTGCTTTGAAAGCATCTGTATTGCATGAAGCTGACAGATGACTGTTTGAGTGAAGGTGTGGTTCTCCTGTTGTCTGAAGCGTCTGCTCTCTCTGTTCCTCCTGCAGGTTGATGTTGCCACAGGAAACGGGGTTAATCGCCATAGCGGCGCGTCAGACGCAGGGCAAAGGTCAGCGGGTTTCCATCGGCTCTCTCTCACGTAGCCGCATTACCTCTGTTTTAACGAGTAAACGAGCGTGTCATTCATTAATGCTGTGCTGCAGGCCGCGGGGGGAACGCCTGGTTGAGTCTCCACCTGCAGCTTCCTGTGAACTCAAGCCTCGGACAGAGAATCCCCTTCCTGCAGCACCTCGCCGTGGTGCAGTCTGTGTGCACTGCCTGGATACGAGGTACACACACACACACACACACACACTCTCTCTCACACACACACACACACACACACACACACACACACACTCTCTCACACACACTCTCTCTCTCACATACACACACACACATGTCGTGTTTCCATGTTTTATGGGGACATTCCATAGGCGTAATGGTTTTTATACTGTACAAACTGTATGTGCTATTGCCCTACACCAACCCTACCCCTAACCCTACCCCTCACAGGAAACTTTGTGCTATTTCAGATTTTCAATACACTCCATTCTGTGTGATTTATAAGCGTTTTGAAAAGTGGGGACATGGGGTAAAGTCCTTGCCCCTCACAGGAAACTTTCTGCATTTTTACTTTCTCAAACAAACTCATTCTGTATGATTTATAAGCTTGTTTCGTCATGGGGACCTCAAAAATGTCCTCATTTGACATTTGGTCCCCATAACGTGATAAATACCAGGTACACACACTCTCTCACACACACACACACACACACACAAACTAGGGATGGCCAATATGGGCTTAAAAATATATCACGATATTTCTGGTATTTATTGCGATAACTATATCAATGACGATATCCAAACACCAGCCTTTGCAGAAATAATTTTCTTCTGTAAAATAGCAGATTGTTATGTTTAAGTTGTGTTCCAGTAACTGTGCTGAAAAACATCACACAACAACAATTACACATTAATAATTGAAATCAATTACAAGTTTAAAATGTAAACAGATTCTGTATTTATTTATACTCTCATGGTACAAACAGTGTGTCTGGGGTTTCCTGGCAGTGTCATGTTCATCCGTCCTCGGTAAGCAGCAGTTTATCTGTCATCTGCACCTTGTGCTTTAGGCTCGTCTTGATGAGGTGAAAATATTTGTCCGAACTTCGCTAAACGCTCTGAGATCTTTCACCTCATTACAAACCCATTCATCGCCCCCCACTTCCTCACATTCAAGCCCATTCGGTCTTATTAAATCACTGATACGGTTCTCTAGGTGTCCGGTGCTCGGCGGGACGCGTTTACCCATAAAAGCGTTTTTAAACTGTTGACGCTGAGTAAACGCACGCACAACCTTTAGAAATCATTAAGCAAATAGCTCACCTCCGATCCATAAACGCCACATCCACAATATCCTGTTAAACAATTTCAGCTGGAGGTTCCCTGAAGGTCAAACCAAATCTATCATCTCTAATACCGGCTGCATAATACCGGCCTCCAATCTTCCGTCCCTGGAGACGCCGGCTCTTCTTCAAAATCATAAAAAGCCGCAGTCTTCATCAGCAAACAAACACAGCGAGTATTAACCCTCTGCAGGAGGAGTATTAGATCTCCACACGCTTCATCAATCCGTCATGTGCGAGCTTCTCTCAGACGGAATGGGAGATGAAAGTTCCTGCTCCAATAATGACTTTAATAGCAGCCTTGGAAATGGTGAAAATCAGTACTTCTGTTCAATATTTTGTTGCTGAGAGTCACGACACAACACGCTCACGTGTGTCATCTCATGTTTATTGAGATTCTAATCAAACTAGTCGTTTTAGTAACATCCGCTGCATCTGTTAGACTCTTGGTTTGCACCATAAATAATCGAGCTGCACAATGGTCGAGCAGTATAAATGTGCCCATTCTAGCAGCTTCATATGAAGAGAGTGACCAGTTAGAAACCTGCAGGATTGGTTGTTAAACAACAGAAAACTGGACCATCAGCTTTTCCAAAAATGTTCATAGAAGTAATTTCACAATCATTTTCCTGTTCACTCCGTTTCATTCCAGCTCAGTGTTCAGCAGTTCTTCATTTAAAGCTGAAGTGTGAGATGTCCTGTTAAGTTTGAAGAGTGAAAAACTGTGATCAGAATATTGATCAGTTTGTTTGAGTGGCTTCTGGCTCGACCAATCACAGAGTCTGGGGTGGGACTGTCTGTCTGCCTGACCAATGGCAGATGTGGGTGATATAAATCAGTTTAGTCGCATAGAATTACACACTTCTCCTTTAAAGTTGCAATAAGTAGGTGTGTTCGACTTGAAGCAGCGCTGCACAGAACGAAAAACATCAAAGTACCGTGAGAGTGATTCAAAATCGTATGCGCTCCAATTGCTTTCATGGTATTTTGATGCCGTACACCGATCGGTCTGTGCAGCGCCGCTTCCAGTCGAACACAACTAGTGGTTTCTCAGCAAGCTGTTAATATTTGAAATCACTAAAACAAACACCCCTAACTTGATAGCTCCACCCCCAAATTCACAAACACACTTTGCTGCTGCCAGGATTCTGACTAGAATGTAATGTAGAATAGCTGTGCATTTACTGAATGAGCACTGTGCAATGTCCGAACTGATTGCACTGTATTTTATGCATAATAATTTTTATTCTTAACTGTTTTAATTCATTTTAAATCAATTTTTAAATCATTTAAAACGTTTTTAAATTCCTTGCTTTTATTGTTGTGATTGTATTTATGATTATTTTAATTCCTTTTATGTAAAGCACTTTGAATTACCATTGTGTATGAAATGTGCTATATAAATAAACTTGCCTTGCACCTCCCCCCTTCATGGATGGACACGCCCCTTGCTGCTGATTGGCTACAAGTGTGTGTTGGCGCTCTGTCCGATCCACTTTTAACAGCCTTCACCTTCACTCAGAAATCACTTACTGCGCCTTTAAATTCTGATATTTTTACAGAAATCCTGCTGAAACATTTGCTCTTTTTGCTATAGCTTAATTAGATGAAATAATTTAGTTTTGTAAATGTTGGCACAAAAGCATGTTTCAAAAACAATCTGTGGATGATTATGTCTTGCATATCTGAGTTTAGTGAACAATAACATGCAGCAAATATGTGTCCCTGCAGCACAAAAGCAGTGTTAAGTCGCTGGGGTATATTTGTAGCAATAGCCAACAATACATTGTATGGGTCAAAATTATAAATTTTTCTTTTATGCCAAAAATCATTAGGATATTAAGTAAAGATCATGTTCCATGAAGATATTTTGTAAATTTCCTACCGTAGATATATCAAAACTTAATTTTTGATTAGTAATATGCATTGCTAAGAATTTAATTTGGACAACTTTAAAGATGATTTTCTCAATATTTAGATTTTTTTGCACCCTCAGATTCCAGATTTTCAAATAGTTGTATCTCAGCCAAATATTGTCCTATCCTAACAAACCATACATCAATGTAAAGATTATTTATTCAGCTAATAAACTGACCCTTACGACTGGTTTTGTGGTCCAGGGTCACATATAAGGTTCGTCTGGAGGCCTTAATGACCGAAACACGTCCTCTCCTCCGTACTCCAGACGTCATGGCTGTAGAATCCCGTGTCAAACAGATATATATTCCTGACTCGCTGCTGCGCATGTGAACAGATGCTCTGTGGTTTGGCATAAGCAGCAGAAGCGCAGCGGGTCACCTCTCGTTGCTGATGATGACGGAGGTGCTGATGTAATGAGGGCCGGCGGGGCTCTGGGTCCGGTGCACCTCCTCGGCCCGGTACCCATCCGTTAAGTGGCTGAGAGCGTAGGGTCCTGATGGGACGTGTTTGGTCCAGACGTGGTGGAGGTTGAGAGAGACTCGGCTCTGGGCCACCAGGAGTCTCTTGTCCTCCGTGTGGCTCTGCTCCGAGAGTCTGCGTCTCTGCGTCTGCTGGCTGAAGCCCTGGAGCGCCTGATGCTCTCTGCTGCTGCGGTTCTGACCCGGCTCCTCTTTAAACTCCCCGCTGGGTCTGTAGCCGCCCTGCAGCATCTGGGCTGTGAATGCGCCGTCGCCCGCCGGACCTGACGGACAGAGTCGTTGCCGTTAGACGTGCCGTCCAGTAATGCAGGTAATCAAACATTTACATTCATGCATTTGGCAGATGCTTTTATCCTTTGTACACTTGGTGCACATTTGATCAGTTCTTGCTTTCTTTGGGAATCGAACCCATGACCTTGCCACTGCAAGCGCTGCCCTGATTCTACTGTATCCATATCCTGCCACTACTAAACTGTCCCTAGCAAATAGCAATAATTTTGATCAAACAATTAAATATATGTGTATGTAACCACTGTTATTGCAATTTCGGCCGCATCTGAAAGGGATCACAATATTGACATTACCTGAGAAGTTAAAGAAATATGCTAGAAAACATTTAACAGATGTGTGGAGTAAGAACATATAAGAGCTGAAGTGTTTGAAACATACGAGTACAGTTCGGCTGAATGCTAAAGTTTGCTCTATCATGTGTTGAATGTTATCTTTGGAATGGAAATATGGATATTTTTTTTGTAAACATACTTTTTTCGCTTATTTCAGTTAATGCCATAAAACTAGCGAGCTGAGCCAGTAGTAGTGCTGGCAGTGTTGTGTAAACATGACTGAAGACTCGAAAAGAGGAACAGATGAACCGATTCAATCGAGTGAGTCATTTACGCTGGAACCGCTCCAAATGATTCAAAGTCGTGAATTCGATCATTCAGTTTAGGCGATTCACTAGCAAAAACCAGATCAAAAGAGCCATTAATTTTCGAATTTCGACATTGCTTGTAATGATTTTAAAAAAGCATGTAGTGCCCCTCCAAGTTAGCCAGGGTTAGCCACATGTTAAAAGTTAAATATATATTGCAAAATAATCACGAAATTGCATTATTTAGTCATACAATTCGACTGGCAGTCATGTTAGCACCTACTGTATTAAAAATCTAAACTCTAGAACGTTTGTTTTGTGTGTGCGGGGCGCCGGACAGATGGGTGCCTATTAGGTCCGTAAACTTTTGAAACGCATGTGACTTGAGGCTGAGCTGTAATTGGCTTGTTTCAGATTGTCCTCGGGCCGCAGACCCTCCCAATTTTGATTTTAGCGAATCAGTATTGTTTTTATATATTTTGGCCTCATGTGATTGGATGTCTCTTCCGCGATTAAAGTCAATTCGATTTTATCTTTACAAAAAATCCTTTAACAAGGCATTCAAATGAAGAAGAAGAAGAAGAAGAAGTAGAAAAAATACGGATCATGGAGCTTGGACGGAGTTGGCTAGCTGGATGCGATATAAGTCATGCCTTTTATTGTTTTCCCTGTTTGTTATTTCAGAGTCCTGTCACTGAAGCATTGCGGACAGCGACACAGAAGGTAACTGAAACAACGCAGTTTAACTTGAGGCGATCATCGGGGTCCAAGCACAATGGCTTGTGTAGATGATGCAGTTACACAATCTCTTTTCAAGTAAAATATGAGTCTTTATGGGAGTATTATTGTATGCACAATATTAAAATAGATAAATAATATAGTGTCCCTTCTTCAATTGGACATACATTCAGTCATGTCTGACAACTTGACAAACATGTTGTCAATACCATTAAAATTAAGATAAAAAAAATAATGGTCTATAAGTATTTAGGAGATTGCAGTTTTTGCATACTTATTATATTGGGCTTTATTAAACTTTATGAAAATATAATTAATTTATATGCAATTTTTTTTTACTACAAGTCAATTTATTGAACAATTTTCACAGTCTTTAAACTGAGATCTTAAAGGATTTGGTATCCTGTCCCTCGTGTGGACAACATTAGTATTATGGCCTTCATCTCTGAGTCACATTAATATAAATGGCTGATATTTTTTTGAATGATTACACGTTTAATGGTTAATTTGCTGATAATACACCCATATTAAACTCAAATTCACTGATTCGTGGTATCTTATTTCATGCTTTAACAGTTGAATTTTCAACTTCCATTTTTTAGCTAAGCAGTAATGATACATTATTATGTCACTTTTGAAATGGTTATTTAACAATTGCATTCAGTCATGCTGCCTACATTAACAGTGTGAATCTGTTTGTTTGTGCAATTTTTTTTTAGCACCAGCCGCCACTGACTGCATTCAGTCCTGCTGCCTGCATTAACAGTGTGATTCTGTTTGTTTGCTTTTTAAGACCAAGTAAAGAAAATTTATGGAATAAATTGAAATTAACAAAATATGTTAATATAACTTCTTTCTAATTTTAGTTTTAATTAATTTTACAGAACATAAATACATAAATTTATTGCACTTTCTGATCACAACGCAAAAATGTGATGTTTTTCCTCAGTATGTTTGTCTTGTTTTCCACTTCCTTCATATCTTCAGACCTATATCTGTAAAAAACATGTAAGTAATTATAGGAATTTTGCTTGCTGTCCGTTCCAGTAGAGCGCACTGAACTGGGGAAAGAGGCATGGAATAATCTACAAAATAAGTCGAAGTTTAAGGAGCTGGTCTCATTGGATGTTTTTAAAGTGATTTTAAATGATTTGGAGGCAGAAACATCTGGTTGTAGATGCTTTGTTTGATTTAGTTATGTATTGGTTCTTTTTATTGTTATTTGTTATTTTATTTCTGTTTGTGTGCATTGATGGATGCTATTTGCTAGACCTACGTGAGTTTTGTGTTACTGACAATCCTAGCCAGGGCGCTCTTGTAGAAGAGATATTTAATCTCAATGTGCTTTTCCTGGTAAAATAAAGGTTTAAACACATTTCTAAAGATTCATAAGTCAAGATGCACTGAAAAACAACTGAAAAACTATCAAAATTAAGTGAGTTTATGATTAAAACAAGAAGAAATATCTGTCAATAGAGTCAGAAAAATCAACTTAATTCAAAGGGAAACAAGTTTTCATTCCCCACTGACAGATATTTGTTCACTTCATTTTGCTCAAGTTCTCAGAAAACAAGACTTCTTCATTCATTATCTTCATTGTGCTTCTCCAGTAGATGTGTCTTGATTTAAGGATGTTTAGATATTTGTACTGGAAAACAAGACGGAAATACTGAGGAAGAGATTCATGCAGCATTTAATGCCACGACTTTCTGAATTTAAGACTCTGCTCTGATTTAAGAGCGTCAGAAAGTGTCTGTGGTTCTGATGTGTGTGGGCTGTTACCTGAGTATGCGCAGGAGTGCGCCGCTGCTTTATCTGCGCCGCTGCAGCTCCAGTGCGGCCGGCTGGAGCGCGTCTGCGTCTGCGCAGGTGTGTGTGCGTAGGACCGTGTGTAGGCCGGCTCGGGGACCTGCGTCTGCTCCTGAAAGGACGGCAGGCTGCAGGGACTCGACTTCCACGAGGGACACTCCGCTTCATCAGCATGCAGCGAGGTCTGGAAACCGTTCCCGGGTGAGCCTGCGAGCGCTCTTACTTGCGGATACGGGGGTTTGCTTTTGATCTTGGCTGCTTTGGCTTTCAGCTGTTTGCGTGAGTCCTGAGGAGCCGCCAGACTCGAGGTCTTATAGGAGAGACACGGTCTGGATCTGCTCTGGTCCTGAGAGAGCTGCATCTGTTTATATTCCACATCGCTGCGGAGATACACAGCATTAGTGAACACAGGGTTTGTGCGGGTCTGAACAAGTCTAACTTCCATAAATTAAGGTCTGAAAGATGCCTTAAATTCATGAAGTTGTGGTGTTAAATGTCTATATCTCTTCCTCATATTTCAGTACAAATATCTAAACATCCTTAAATCAAGATGTATTTACTGGAGATGCAAAATGAAGAGTCTTGTTTTCTGTGAAACTGAAAAAGAATTGAGTTTATGATTAAGAACAAATATCTGTCGATGGGGAATGAAAACTAGTTTCCATTTGAATTAAGTTGATTTTTCAGACTACATTGGCAGATATTTGTTCATTTTAATCATAAACTCACTTCATTTTGATCGTTTTTTTTTCCATAAAACAAGACTTCTTATCTGCTGTCGTGTTGCATCTCATATCTTGATCTAAGGATGTTTAGATATTAGTACTGGAAAACAAGACAGAAATACAGGGGAAGATTTTCTTTTGTTTGCAGTGTTATCAGAAAACACAGTAAAAGTTATTTCCATATTCTAGTGGTTGAGAGCAGAGATATTCAAGCCTTAAACTGTTTTTGTTCTTGTTGTAAAGTGAATAAAAAATTAATGGAGATCAATTGGAAGTTGTATTTTCAATATTTTATTTTGCTATTGAAACTCATTATGCTTTCGAGACCATATTGGTATATCACTTTATCACTTTACATATCACTTTATTCCTTAAATCTTCTTGACTTGGTCTTAAGCCCAAGACACACTGCACGAATCCTACAGAAGTGCTGTGCTGGAGGTGAAAGGCGACTCACGTGAGGACGTAGTTGACGCTGACGATGCAGTGCGGCCGAGACGAGCGGCTGTTGTGAACGATGGTGGGGCAGCTCTGCACCCAAACCCAGCCGCCGTGTTTGGCCAGCATCCGGTAATACTTGGTGGTGACCTGCCCCTTCACCAGCACTGACACACACACACACAGACACGCACAGACAGACACACACACACACACACACACAGACACACGCAGACACACACACACACACACACGCAGACACACAGACACGCAGACACACACACACACAGAGACACACGCAGACACACAGACACGCAGACAGACACACACAGACAGACTGAATGACACTGTTGGGGGTAACGCATTACAAGTTACACAATCAGATTACTTTGAGTAACTAGTAAAGTAATGCATTACTTTTTGATTCAGAAGGAAATATGAGTTATTTTTCAAATAAGTAACTCGTTACTTTGTTTCCATGTATTGAGTGACAGCTCTGGTGTTGCCATGGTGACAGAAATCAGGAGTAAGTGCAGAGCGTTGTGTGTGAACATGATCTTACTGTAGTTCTAGACTAAATATCGACATGTGTTTACTCATCTCACTGCACACAAACACATTCAGTGTTCCTCAAAATCTATAAAAACAGTCAAATGCAAACTCAGAATATTATACAAACCTGCAATAATTGTTAAATAAGACAAATATAATTTGTATTTAATCCCATTTTATTAACCAGTGTCTTTACTACTGACCTTCGATGATCCAATTCAATCATACTAATAATCAAAAATGACACATTTGTGTTTGATTTGTGTTATTGCTCAATAGTGTTGAACTTTCTTCTCCTGCGTCATATTCTTCATGTGATTAGTTTGAGCGGCGCCCTCTACTGTACAGACGTGAATTTACATTTCCTTCAGCCTGAGGCGCATTCACTTCACTTTTGGTGTGAAAGGGCTTTTACGTTTGGAAAATAACTTTTTATATTAAAATCAAACAAGCAAGCCCCGCCCAGATTTAAAAAGTAACGCAAAAGTAACGTAACACATTACTTTCCATAAAAAGTAACTTAAGTAACTTAATTAGTTACATTTTTAGGGAGCAACGCAACATTGTAATGCATTACTTTTAAAAGTAACTTTCCCCGACACTGTTGACTGAATAATCCAGCGGTTCTCCATCGCGTTCCTGGAGCGCAGCCCAAACAGGAACACGGCTGAGAAGCGCTGATGAAGCGCATGCGGCGACTCACGTAAATGATGTGCGTATCGCAGGTGGAAGACGTCGCAGCCATGGACGTGATGGTAGAGAGTCTTCTCAATCAAATCCTGCGGCTCGTAACCCGTTAACTCGGCCACCCTGACACACAAACAAGACTGCATTTACCCTCCTGTAACACACACACTCATTCAGCAATGTTTTCATTCACTGCTCCTCGCTGTTGAAATGATCTTCTGAACCTCATGCTATCTGGACCATTTTCAAGAAAAGTTTGAGCACTGAACTACATTCCACTCAAAAATATCATCATCTGTGCTTTCATATCCTGGTTTAGCTCATACTGATCTGGACGATGTTTGAAATTGAGATTTGAACATGAGATTTTTCTTCAAAAGTGTTAATTCACAGAATTAAATCAGAACATAATGTCTTAAATTAATAGAACTGTGGCATTAAATGTTGCATAAACTGCAAAAAAAAAAAAAATCTCAGTATTTTTGTCTTGTACAGTACAAATATCTAAACATCCTTAAATCAAGACCCATTCACTGGAGACGCAAAATGAAGATTTTTCTTCTGAGAAATTAAACAAAATGAATTATATTTTTGATTAAATCAAGAACAAATATCTGAATTTTAAAAAGTAACGGAGATCTGTTGTAAGCTGTATTTTCCAACTTTAAGACATTCGCATTAAGAGACCGTACTGACAATATTGTGTTCTTTTCATTTTAGTCTTTAAATTTTCTTTACTTGCTCAGAAAAAGTCTTAAATTTGCCTTGTGAAGCCTGCAGAACCCCTGGTCACACTGAGCACATTGCATTGTGGGATACAGTAGTGTGTTGGAGTGAAGCTCACCTGCTGTCCAGGAAGATGAGTTTGAGGTCCAGACTGGCACGGAACATGAACATGTTGCTGTGGAGTTTGATCTCGGTGACGCTGCTGGGAGGAAGAGACTGACCCACCGCCAGCAGCCCCACGATCTGATAGCAGGACTCAAACAGAGACACGTCCATCAGCAGCTGACGGAGCTTCAGATAACCGCTGCAGTGGATCACCTGCACACAGCACACGCTTCAGACTCAGCTCTCGCCATCTGGAGAGCAGCTCCAGCCCAGAGACAGTGTGTGTGTGTGTGTGTGTGTGTGTGTGTGTGTGTGTGTGTGTGTGTGTGTAAACATCATTTATTATTTTTTTTTGTAATTTTCCCTTGTCAATGTCAAAAATGTCAGGTTTTACTGTCCTTTGTGGCAGGGGCGGAGCCGGGGGGGGGGCTGTGGCCACCACTGACCTAAGCTTGACCACCCCTTTGGCCACCCCACTCAAAACTGCAGTTTTTGTTGCTTTTTTTCTCTACAATGAATTTATGAAGACACGGAACAGCCGTATTTCTTTGCATCCACATCAAACGGGAGACTTTTCAGACGTGCACTTCAATTTTGTATTGGCGCGAGTCAAACGAGCGCGGAAAATGTGCCAGATAAGCTTCAGTAGAACAACAGTGAACTGCGGTCTGATGAGATATTATTAGGCTATATGTAAAACAAACTGCCCTGTCCTGTCAGCCGTTTTACTGTGCTCACGGTGCACACTCTTCAACTTTACGCGAAAATGACGAGCACACTCTACATCGCTTCATCATAAATAAAGCGCAAAAGAAACTATGAGCATTCAATGAAGTTCTGTCATCAGTTAAGTCATGAAATTAACAAAAAGGCGATTAAAGCTGCAAACTGTACATGCATGTCTATGCATCACTTTATAGAACGTCTCTCAAATGCACTAGAATATTCTGCAATTTGAGATCACATAAGGCACAAGTTGATATGTATTTTTTTTATTTGTAATTTAATGCACAAGTAAATGTGAGCACAGAGCACTTTTGATTACACTTTATTTGTAATTAGAGTAATAGCCATCGGCTAAGAAGGAGCTTTTGTTATTTATATTGCTCCGTTCCTGCACTTAAGAGTGAACTTTAGTTTCGATTTGAGCAATTGCCCTGCTATAGGCTTTTGGGTGTGCTAATTTAACAAGGCGGCCACAGCTGTTTTCTCTGCCTACGAGTGTAAAGACCTGCGACTTTACCTGCGCGACTTTAACCAAGCATCGAAACCGGCAACACACTTAAGTGCTCTCTTTTTTCCCTTTGCACACTCCTTTCTGTCCTCTCCCTTCCACCTCTATCATGTGTTTTCAATACATTCCGGTTGTCTCTCAACAACACTCTACCATCACTCGCAGATGGCAACGCAATCTTGCTAACCTGCGTCCTATCTGTACATCTCCTACTGCACCTCTTTCTTTCTCTGTGGGTCTCTGGAATTGTCAGTCAGCTGTCAACAAAGCAGACTTAATTTCTGCTTTTTCTTTACAATCCACACTCAGTATTTTGGGCTTGACTGAGACCTGGATTCGTCCAGAAGACCCAGCAACCCCAGCTGCTCTATCTAACAACTTCTCTTTCTCTCATACCCCCCGTCAGGTTGGGAGGGGTGGGGGCACTGGTCTGCTCATTTCTGACAATTGGAAATACTCAACCCAGTCTCCCCTATGCAATTATAACTCATTTGAATCTCATGCGATTACTGTAACAGCTCCTATAAAACTACATGTTGTGGTAATTTACCGGCCTCCTGGGCAACTGGGCACCTTCCTAGAGGAGCTGAATGAGCTGCTGTCCTCATTCCCGGAGGACAGCAGTCCGCTTTTAGTCTTTGGCAACTTTAACATTCATCTGGACAAGCCTTATGCTACAGACTTCCATTCACTCCTAGCTTCATTTGATTTCAAACGCCTTACCACTACAAGCATTCACAAATCAGGCAACCAACCTGACTTAATTTACCCACGCAATTGTACTGCAGACAACATTTTGGTAAAACCCCTACACATCTCTGACTATTTCTTCATTATATTTAACCTACATTTTGCTACCTGTGTGCCACCAACCCCTATACCGGTTATTTTTAGACGAAACCTATGCTACCTTTCCCCCTCCCATCTCTCCTCTGAAATCTCCTCCTCTCATCCCTCACCCACCCATTTCTCATCTCTGGATGTGAATGCAGCAACTGACACTTTATGCGCTACTTTAACCTCTTGTCTAGACGATATTTGTCCTCTCTCCTCCAGGCTAGCACGGGCTGCCCCTTCTAACCCCTGGTTATCCAATGTTCTTCATGAGCATCGGACCAAACTCAGGGCAGCAGAGAGAAACCTTTCACCCTCCCATCTTTCCTCTGAAATCTCCTCCTCTCATCCCTCACCCACCCATTTCTCATCTCTGGATGTGAATGCAGCAACTGACACTTTATGCGCTACTTTAACCTCTTGTCTAGACGATATTTGTCCTCTCTCCTCCAGGCTAGCACGGGCTGCCCCTTCTAACCCCTGGTTATCCGATGTTCTTCGTGAGCATCAGACCAAACTCAGGGCAGCAGAGAGAAAATGGTGCAAATCAAAAGATCCGTCAGACCTGAGTATGTATCAGTCTTTGCTTTCATCTTTCTCTGCTGAAGTCCATACTGCCAAATCTTCATACTTCCACAACAAGATCAACAGCGCTCCAGACACACGTAATCTCTTCAAAACTT
>NW_015555701.1:488962-490190 GCF_001515605.1 Sinocyclocheilus anshuiensis
CCATATACACTACATCACTGGGTCCCATCATACAGGCACATGGCTTCTCCTACCATTGCTATGCTGATGACACACACCTCTATCTCTCATTTCAACCAGATGATCCAACGGTAGATGCACGTATCTCAGGCTGCCTGGCAGAAATCTCGGCATGGATGAAAGAACATCACCTACAGCTCAACCTGGTAAAGACTGAGCTTCTTGTCTTCCCGGCCACTCCAACTCTACAGCATGTTCGGTCAGAAATCTTGGTGTAATCTTTGATGACCAGCTGACCTTCAAAGACCACATTGCAAAAACTGCTCAACATATAGAACAGCTACAGGGTCAGCACCTGCCTACTTCCACTCACTACTACGAATCTACATCCCCTCCAGAAGTCTGAGATCCGCTAGTGAGCGACGCCTCGTGGTACCATCACAGAGAGGCTCAAAATCACTTTCCAGAACATTCTCGTTCACCATTCCTGGCTGGTGGAACGATCTTCCAACCCCTATCCGGAATGCTGAATCCCTGACAATCTTCAAGCGACCTCTTTCGTCACTATCTGACTTAATCCTAAAAAAATATATATTTTTACTTATTTGAACAATGCTTGAAACTTGGTATGACGAGCACTTCCTGTGTCTATTTGCCTCTTTAAGAAGAATCGCTTGATGTATTCCCCAATTGTAACTCGCTTTGGATAAAAGCGTCTGCTAAATGAATAAATGTAAATGTATTCGAGAAAATGAGCGCTAATTTTTTTTGTTAATTTGAAAAGTACAAACGAAAATGAAACAATTTAAATACATAAAATAACTCATTTTACATTCTGGCATGTGCTTTTTCACATTGTTATCACTATCTGCATGTCTCGTCCATGAGTAATGTTGGAGAACAAGCTTTTGGGGGTTTTGAGAACCAGAACCAAGCTGACTGAGCAATAAAGCTATAGTGAGCCAATTTATTAAAATACCTGGAGGTGGGGAATAATACACAAATTGTTATATTCACTCAGCATTACTTGATCTAATTCACAAATATCTTAATTACAATTAAGTAGAAATGTATTGTATTCAGTTGTGTTTTAGGCAGTAAAACAGTCCAGTACTTTATAGTCAAACACATTTTTATACTGAAATAACGAAGATTTCTGTGCCACCCCAGACTGGTTGCTGGCCCCTCACTGGACATTTGGTCCCCACAATGTAGCATAAACAAGTACACACACACACACACACACACA
>NW_015555701.1:490453-491126 GCF_001515605.1 Sinocyclocheilus anshuiensis
CGCCTCTGAATCCAGAGCCTGATTTATTCTCTACTTAACATAAACCACTTGTTTATTGCCAAGGTAAATTTCAAACAAATCTCCAAAGCCTGACTGATGAAGCGGATGGAGACGCACGGAAAATGTCATCGGTTCATGATGTAGTCAAATGCGCGGTTCGCGTTCAAACAAGTCTTTGCTACATTTAATCAGATCAGCTTTGAGGGTCAGTTCATGCAGCACAGTGTCGACAGTGAAATGGCAGCGAATCTGGCTCTAAAGTAGCTCTCCATGTGAACTCGATCTCTTGAGAAATGTTTTGACTTAATGACATTTGCAATGCAAAACTCAGCTTTGAGATGAGCTCGCAAAAAATAACGCCCGCGGGAAAGTAACCATGAGAATATCATTTTACTGGCCGTCATCTGCTTTAATTCCAAACAAAAACATGTGCGTGTGTTTGGTGGTTTATTAGAACAGCTGAAGAGAGACGAACTCACCTTATAACCGCCGCTCGTGAGTCCCGCGTTCCGCTTCGCCAGAACACACTTCATGCGCAGGAAGAACGAGCGCTCGAGCTCCAGCTCTGCAACAGATCAGCTTTGTGATGAATATGAATTTAATTCTCGTGTGTGTGTGTGTGTGTGTGTGTGTGTGTGTGTGTGTGTGAGTGTGTGTGTGTGTGTGTGTGTGT
>NW_015555701.1:491887-496613 GCF_001515605.1 Sinocyclocheilus anshuiensis
TGCTCATCTCGTCGTGGTCTGATGGATGAATGTACTCAAAGATGTTGTTACCGGTCAGTTCCACCTACAACACACACACATCACATTCTAAAGCATCATTCAGTCATGCTGCTTTGCCTTTTGCCAGATAATTGTCAGGAGGCATAAAGAGAAATCAGTCAAATAGCAGCAAAGTGGGAAAAAACCCCAGCTGAGATTAAGATGAGAATCTGTGTCATTTAAGAAGATTACATCAACTCACAAAAATGCCTATTGTGAACAGGGTGTGTATTCACACATTTAAGTGTGTGTGTGTGTGTGTGTGTGTGTGTGTGTGTGAAGCTAAGCTCCTGTTTGTCTGAAATTGATCTGCGTCCATCTCAAAGACACAGTCTGATTCCCGCTGCAAAGAGTTCATGTATAAAAACACGATTTGCATGTGAAAACAAAAGCGGATTCTGTGCAGGACTTTGATCCATTTTTGTGTGTAAATTAGCAGGGCACCTCGCACACAGAGAAGGTCACTCCACAGCACTTCAGCGACAAATGAGTTTCTGCGCAACTGCGGCGCGGCGCGATAATCTGCTCTTTGTAGCGCAGCGGCGCGTTCGTGCAGGAATGCGCACTTTACTGAACACACTACTGTGTGCTTCGCTTCATATCTGCTCGGAGTCTGGCTCTCGGCCGTTCACGCTGTCGTTCTGCAGTAACCAGCGCATTTGAATGCTCAGTAGTCAGCAAACACAGGTGTTCCCGCACTACTGCATCATTCGCGATGGAGCTCGTCTCGCGGCCGCTGCTGCTTTGACTAGCTATAAAAACAGCGTTTTCCCTTCAACTCACCCGTGGACATCTTCAGGAGCACGAATATAGATCCTGGGTCTACAAACAAGACTTTTAGTTGATCTTTTCTATAAATCAAGGAAACACGTGATATGCTCCTCAACTAAACATGTTGGACACGATCTCTTGACTCTAAGAAACGCATTTTTTCAGTTTTAATGTCAGTTGTAAGGACATCGTTATTTTATTATCTTAACGTGTGACTGCATTACAGTAGTTCTAATACAGATTTATTTGTTTTTTTATTAGTTTTTAGTTCAAATCAAATTCAGGAATCCCTCAACCCAAACTAATAAATCTCTGGGATTACATGCTGACCATTAATGTCCATATCTATGTCTCTTCTGTCTGCTGTAGTCCATCTCTTTTCCTATTTTGTGAAGTCGTGGAAAAGCAGGAGCAAAAATAGAGTTTCCCATGATAGGCGTTGTTGTTCCTGGTTTATTTCCGCATGTGAAAAGAGTCCATTGAAATATTCAGCTGAGGTTTCATCCCATGCTTTCTGCAGCACTCGTCCCTTTCTTCTGACTCTTCTCTTCGCTGCTCAGATGAAGCTGTTTGTGATGTTTCTGATTGAGACTCTGATTGTCCTGCTCCTCGTCTCCTGTCAGATGCAGTTTCTGCGTCTCTCATCAGATGGAGGAATGTGTTGGTGTTTGCTCATTTTTAGAAGCAAAATGTAATTTGTAAAGTGTAACGTGCACAAGGCCTGAAGCTGTGCTAATATTACTAAAGCACCGAATCAGCACGGACGAATTGCATAAAGGGATAATTCACCCAGAATGTGATAATTTCCACACCTTCACTTGCTTCCAAACCAAATTTTGAGAAATGTGGGTGTTTTGTATCTATACAGTGGAAGTCGATGTGCACTAGAGTTGTTGGGTTATCAAAGTTCTTTAGTGTTCCACAGAAGGAAGAAACTCAAACAGGTTTGGAAGGACATGAGGGAGAATAAATAAATAGTAAATGATCTCAGTAAGAGTCAGGGTTTTCTGATATTGTGATTTCCTATATATGGCATCACAGTTAAAAATTACAACCCTATCCTAGACCTAATGTAGGCTATCAGCTCAATATTTAAAGATAAGTAAAAACATTTTTTTTAAATTGTATTTCCATTAATTAAATTCTACAGTGGTTTTCTTTAAAACACACACACACACACACACTCTCACACACACTCTCTCTCTCACACACACACACACACACACACAATTTGAATGTGTTTGGTCTCTTTACATTCCCAGCTACAAGATCTAAACATATTAAACGAGCAGAAGCCCAGTGTTTTTCAGACTTCAGAACAGACTGAATTTCTCAATAGAAGCAGAAATGACGATATGGAGCAAACAAAAGTGTGTTTAATTCACTTCACATTCTCCAGATAGAATTCTAGCGTTGTGTCTCAGTTATGTGTGTGTTGAAGTGTTATCACTGTGGCCCTGAACTGACCCTGGTTTCGTGTTAAACTCTCACCTGTGACAAACCCAGGTGTACCGAAGCTGTTTCTGAAATGTACATGATTTTACCGTCAGACGCGACGACGAACACAAACCCGTCCAGCGTCTGAAAGATAAAACCAGAGAGCATAATAACAAACACTTGATCGTTGGTTCATTTGCATAATCATCCGATGCGTTTCAAGAAATTAGCGTCAAAATATGAAGTAGTTGTAAAGGCTCGCACCTGCAGCAGGTGAGACCCCAGATCTTTGGCCGTGATGTCCAGAGGACTGACCCGTGCTGACTGACCCCAGGCCTCTCCGAGCCCTCACACAAACACAGCACAAACACACTCAAATACTGACCTGTGTTCAAACCTGTATCACACATCACATCAACAGCTGGAGTTTTAGCTCACTGGGTGTACTGTGCGTTGTGAAGAATTCATTTAGATTTTGCGTAAAAAAAAAATCAGAGTGACCGCTTTAGTATTAAAATCTAATTTAAAAAGCAGTTTTACGGGAGTTATTAAAATCTTTATCACACGTTAGTTAAACTTATCTGTCAAGTTCGCGCAGTGAATCTGGGGGAAATTATTCAGGCATAACATTTTGCTGAAGCCGCAATGTATTTATCATAATTACATAAAATAAAACCATTTTAAGTGATTAGACTTAGCATGTCGATTTAATGCAAATTGTTAAAGGGTCATTTTGCGACAGAATATGTATTTTCCAGAAATATTTTTTAAAGGCAAAACAAAATACTAAAATGCATGATTATTACGTATTTTATATTATTGCGTGTTATCAGGTCCATCAGAGACAAACTGACAATATGTATAATTTACTCTTTACAACAGCATATCATATAGCATAATTTAATATCGTTATCTAAACTTCCACGTAGCCGAAAACGGAAATTAAAGAAATTAAATAGTTGAGATTAATTTGGATTTTGCATAGACTAATTCATAGGCAAAGAAGAAACATTAATGCGTCCTAAATTGATAGACGCTATTGCGTCAAATTTTTTCAATTTCTTCCATTTGTGAAATATCCATTTTACAATTTGAGATCTGTTATGACACATTATAAATATATCTTTTGACTCTCAGCAAAAAAGCAGATTTTCACTGCAAGCGAGACTGCGATGATTTTAATGTGAGCTGATAAAGATTCAATTACAAACTCAAGAGGGAAAAAACGAACAACGAAATAAATATTTTCAGGAAGCTGAAAACGCTATAAATAATTCTCTTTATTACTGCTTTATTATTGTATTTGCAGGTGGTTTCCCCCGTTTCATTTCATCACGCACAGCACATCTGATCAAAATGAATTCAGATATCATATTAATTTTCATCATTAGGCCTATTATTTTTTTATTCCTTTTATTTTAAACTTTTAGACTTCGAGTGATTAACTTAACCAAAATGTTGGTTTTCAAATGCTTTAAGGGTAATTAAATTAAATTGTCCGACCGTGAACAGTTTAATTTAGAAATTAATTACTGAAACATCATCAAATAAAAGTAAGAAGATAAACTGCAAGTCAGTGTGATCACAGTGGAGTCGCGCGAGCTGTAAAGCGGTCTGAGTTACCGTCTGGAAACACGGCTCGCATCTTCAGGTAGCTGCTGGTCAGTCTGATGATGGACGCTTTGTCCAGCTGAGATGTGATGGCCGAGGGCAGCGGCAGCAGTTTGGCCAGTTCATTAAATTCTCCGTTTTCTTTTTCTCTTCGTGTCTTCGCAGCATTCTTGGACTTGTCCTTCATCTCTGACTCACGCTGCTGTGTTAGTCTCGAGCAGAACGCGACGCTAGGATCATGCTCATCGGTTTATTATTGTTTTCCTGCGAGTTTTCCCTTTCTGTTGCAGTCAAAGATCGGCTACTGAAGAGCGAAGAGTCCTGGGCTTTATTGTGAATTAAAACGAATAAATAAATTACGGCTGTAATCTCCTCTAACACTGAAAGTCTTTCCAGAAACGTCCTTCAATAAATCAGCCAGTCCTGTCGCATTACATCTCGATTCTGATCACTTTTTATATAGTTTAGAAAGGAATTGAATTCCAGCATCAGCGCTTTGGCGGTTTGGTTTAAAACGTTAAAAATAAGCAAATTACAGTGATACAAAAATACAAACTTCTAATAAATCCATGACAATCAGCATACAAGTAAAAATAGTAAAGATGAGTTTACGGTGAACGTCTGTTCAGTGTGTCCATGTCCTCCAGTCCTCCATTTCACAAGCCCGTGTTTATTTCCATGTTAAAATCTTTAATATTCCTTTTTAGTCCTCTGAATATTCCTCTCAGAGTCCGCAGATTCCGTCCAGCCATTCCATTATTCAGGCGCTGTGATCGCCAGTGAGAGAATATTGAGAGAGAGAGAGACACACACACACACACACACACACACACACAGAGAGAGACACACACACACACACAGAGAGAGA
>NW_015555701.1:497033-502810 GCF_001515605.1 Sinocyclocheilus anshuiensis
GTCACACTCTCTTGTGTTTGAGGAGGAGGATGATGATGATGTAAAGGGACCAAATTTTTCACATTTTATGAATTACTTTAAATTATATGTAAATCTGGAACAAACAAAAGCAAAAAAGCACTGGAAACATGTAATGCTCTGAAAGCATTGAAATTTATGCAATTTTCTTCTTTTTCTTTGTTTTTTTTGTTCTCTTTTCTTTTTTATCTGGTAGCTAATGTTGATTTGATCGTGTGAATATGTAATACCTCTTGTTCTTGTGGCACTGAATAAATAAAGCATTATATTTAAAAAAAATGATGATGTGAATAAAAAGCAACACTTAGTTTGAATTAGGCTATTGGCTGTCTTACCTAATTCTTTTTTCCATATTAACGTTTATTGACTTTTAACAATGCAGCGTGCAGTTCCCGTGTTTAGTTTGTACATGGCCTCGAAATATCCGCTAAATACCGATGTTTCAGCGCGAGCGGCGTTTGGATGAACGCTTTGAATTAAAAGGATTCGTCTCGTTTCACTGTCACGCGAAAACGTAATTATCTGACGAAATGTTAGTAGGCCTATAGGCCTGTCTGTCGATGATATATAAACAGGCCAGTCTGAATAAGTTCAGCTTTACGTTACTTACTGCTAGCCATAAACGCGTAACCGTATCAAGGGTATCAAGAACTATTAGGTTATGTTAAAAAAACAGAGGCGCTGAGTTTGTGCATATTTGTTTGGAGTCCATAATAAATCTTTGTGTTTCTGTAGTGAGGAAAATATGACGAAAATGTAAATAATCCCGCACTGAGTTATCAGCTATATTCAGTGTTGGGGAGTAACTAGTTAGATGTAACCCAATTACGTAATTTAATTACAAAATAAACATAACTAATTTGTTACAGTTACTGAGAATTTTTTAAAATTTGTGTAATTAAATTAGTTAGGCTATTTATGAAATGTTAATGATTACAAAGGGGATTTCATCTGAATATTTTCACACACATACAGATTTGATTGATTTCTTTCCCAAATCGCACTGACTGCTCTAAAATATGAGACACTAATAACTGTGTTTTCCAGGGCATTGTTAGTGCCAGTGGTTCCTGTCATAGCTATGCAAAGATTTGATTTCAAAAACAATATCATACCTATTAATTAAACTATGATTTTAAATCTGTATTTAAAATCAGAATGATCTGAAAGTAAAAAGACGTGCTAAAGTCTGATTTTGTGGTGGCTGTGTTTTAAAATTAAATGATTATAATCTTAAATCAAGTGAAGAAGGATTCTGTAAGTCTGGCAGTAATCAGTGTTGAGCTCTACTGTAATATTAACCCTGTCTGCTTTACATGTTTCAAAATGATTAACAGTTGAAAACATTTGCTAGAAATGTAGAAAAGTAATCAGAAAGTAATCAGTTACACTACTTTAGTAAAGTCATTGAAAAAGTTACACTACTTGTTACATTTTAAATAGGGTAACTTGTAATCTGTTACCTGTTACATTTCCAAAGTAACCTTCCCAACACTGTATATATATGAGCATATTAATTATTATCAGAAACCAGTGCATTGAATATAATGCATTTGATTTAGAGATCCATTCACAACCCATTTCTCAATCCTCACTTTTTCAAAACTCTGTGAACCCACTGGCTAATTAACACCTTCACATGCTTTTTACAAAACCGATCAACTTATTCAAAACTTAACATAATACAAAACTGAATAAGAGAGCGTTTCGCTACATTTACACAGTAATACCATATTGAAATATATTCCAAATCTTAAAAAAAATTAAATACTATATTCAAACAATTATATGTAGCTTGAACAACTGCACAGGTGTTAGTTTTTCAATTTCATTCCCATCTATACAAAAACGTAAAGCTCCGAAATAATTTTGTGCAGTAATGTAGATATGGCGTGTGTAACATTCACTCACTCTGAACAGCAGACTGCATTCTTGTTTGTGAAGACATTTTGTGTAAGAAAACATTGTGTAATGCTCCAGTTATTAGTGTTTATGGATCATAAAGTGTGTTTGCCAGTGTTATGAAGAATGAGTTGGTTTAAGACTGCATAAAGTGTTTTTGGTAGTTTTCCTGCACTTTGAACGTGAAATGTGCTGCTGTGCCAGGATGAAAGCTGGTTGTGAAGAGCTTTGATAAAAACCAGTTTGCACATTTTATGTCATCATTTGACACGGTGTGCTGAGTATTTCCTGCGGACTGCAGCGTGCCTTTATAAATGGCGCGAGTGTGCAGGCCCGCACGAGAGCACAATCACTACATTTATTTGTGTTGGAGGTTTGGCTGTGATACTGGGCTATCGCTTTCTCTCTGCCTGTCACCGCTGATGGATGAGCTTCACCGGCTCTGCATGGAAAATGCAGGAGGAGACCAAACACCAGCCTGCCTCAATAGCATGTAGAAAGCCACAGAAACCCGCCGTCCTGTTGCAGATCAGCATGGAGAAAGTAGGAAGCGTTGGCTGTGAGGACTGTAAGGCAGAGAGGGTTCGAGAGAGGACTCTTGTTATTAACCTCTGTTAGCAGGAGTCACGCTCATTATCATCTTTCAGGTGTTCAGCTCTTCTTCAGACTCACGG
Organism: Sinocyclocheilus anshuiensis; assembly: GCF_001515605.1. Taxonomy (NCBI): domain Eukaryota; kingdom Metazoa; phylum Chordata; class Actinopteri; order Cypriniformes; family Cyprinidae; genus Sinocyclocheilus; species Sinocyclocheilus anshuiensis. The sequence continues at coordinate 499,628 of NW_015555701.1, forward strand.
CACAAATCCAGCCTTTCCTGCACTGGAGGGTTTTCCTCTGATCACAGTCCTGCAGGTCAAATACAAGCTCTCAGATGGGGTGTTTTGATAATATGTGCTTGTTCGCATTTTGCACTTACTGCATTTCTAATAAACCGCAGCCTTCATCGCTGACATGGTGAGCAGATAATGATTGAACTGATTGAACAGAAGTGCTGTACATGAGTCTGTGTGCCTCCCACAATAGCAGTGTCTCCTCAAAAAATTGGATGAGAAAATAATCAATATTACTAAAATGAAACAACGCAAATATTACTAAATATGACATTAAAAATATAAAAGTCACTCGTTTTTATAAAGTAACACTGTCCAACAGCGACACCCGCAGGTAGAATGCTTGCAGAGGCTTGCCTCCCTTCGGCCCATTGACTTACAACAGAGACCCTTAGTGTGCTGTGGGTTTAGTGGGGGGTAATGGAGATTGAATGGGGGAAAATCACGTGAGAGGAGGCAATGTCTCCATCGCGATATGATTGGTTATGATTGGATGTGATTGGTTCATGTGATAAACCCCGCCTCTTGTTTTCGTGCGAGTTCTCGGCCTGGATGAAGAAAATTATGGCGTTATTGACTAAATATTAAGTAAGTAAACAACTCACCCGCTTAGATATATCACTGCTATGTGTCGCCTCAAAATAAAACTTGAAATGGCCTGAAAACGTGATGACTGTCAGTTAGTGAGCATTCAGCGTGATGAAATGAAAGATATATCTTCGTGTCTGTGACAGTGTTTACAGGGCTTTAATGACGATGACTCGAAAATAAGTTGACTATTAAAAAGAACAGCTGAACATCAGTTCACTATTAAAAAACGGAGTGTCTATTACACTAATAGGCCGCCTTGTTGGCAGAAGTGATTACACTAACTCCGCCCATCAATGTAAGGTTACTACAAAAGACGCTAGTTATTTAACAAGTTCAGTGGCGTATAGTAAAGCGCGTGCCGAAGTCATTTTTGATGCCATTCCGCCCTTTACAGAACTTTTTTTCCCTCCATTTTCAAATCTCGTATCACATCGGGTAGGTGTAGGGAGGGCTTATATTGTCCCAATACGGAGGCATCCATTTAATCATTTGAATTAAAATGATAATTTACACTCAATATGTTATTATTGCACACTGTTGTATAATGTTCTACAATACTAAGGTGCAGATAATTGCCACTATTTGAAGTTAGTATAAATAGCAGAAAATCCTGCTATTTTAACATGGTGTAAATAGAATCTAACTAAGATTAATAAATACTGTAGAAGTGTTGTTCATTCTTAGTTCATTTTAACTAATGTTAGCCTAACTAATGAAGTCTTTCCAAAATATTGTTCAAACTGTTATTGCCTTTCGTTGTTATTTTGGAATAAAGGTAAAGATGCATAAAACACTGTGAAATGTATAAATATTATTTAAAATATTAAATAAAATAATGTTAATAAAATACAAAATATAATGATTTTTGTTCTCTCATTTTATGTAATGTTTGTTTAACCATGAAAATGCGAAAACATTAAGTGACAGAGACATGAATATATATATAAATTCATGTCCCTGTTACATGAATGTTACGGTACATGCTGTTAATTACTACAGATGAGAATTTTGACTCTTTGTCCATTATTATGTAGAAGAAAAAAAAAAATATATATATACTGTATATAACTGCCTCCTCATTTTAAAACACCACCACACATGACTGGAAGAGAGAAAATATACCAGGTGTCGGCCTGTGATGATTAACGAGAAGAGCAGTGTGTTTAACAGCTAAATGACCCTCCGCTCTGATTCAGCGTTTTATTATGCTGCAGATACCAGTCGACTGTAAAATCATATCCAGACTCTCAGACTCAGTGTGATTGAGTCTGTGACAGAACTTTAAGAAGTAATTAGTGTTGTTGGACAAAAAACAACAACATTATTATCAGTGTTTTTATTGAGTGAAAACATATGCAATTCATGATTTTATAGGGATTTCTCAAAATAAATGTTATGCATATATCACTGAAAAAGCAGTCTGTGGACAGGTGTTGTTGTGAGTTTAGACCAAATGAAGTGCTACAATATGGACTTGAGGTCCATTACCCTTAAAATACAAAAAACTCTTCTGATCTGATCATAAAACCAGATGGAAATCTGCTCTCATGTCCTCGTCTTCTGCGCAGACATAAAGACCGACTGAAACACTCGGCTTTGAAATAACATCAGCTATTAGAGGCATCCAGTGTTGCTGGTGGTTTATTAATTTCTGTTTAATATATTTGAGTGCAAAATATATTTTTGATTTTATCTTTTAACTTTAAGGAGGGTAAATGTCTCTGGAGAAATTCTGAAAGAGACATTCATTCATACTATAAATGCTCTTCTGCATTTAGCATTTGTCACTGTCACGTTGTCATGTGAAAAACTTGTGGTAGTAGTTTTGAGTAGGCCTGTGTGTGTCTGAGTGTGTGTGTGTGTTTTTGTGTGAGTGAGTGTGTGTGTGAGAGAGAGAGAGTGTGTGAGAGAGAGTGTGTGTGTGTGTGTGTGTGTGTGTGTGTGTCTACAAAGAAATAACTTGCTGTTTTTTTTCTCTCCAACTGTCATTAAAATGAAATCAGGATAAACTACTTATGAAACAAACTTTTATGTTTAAGCATGTAAACAGGTCTTATATGGAGCAGCTAAATGTGCATTTATGTTTTAGTCTAGGCTCTTTGAAATGGACATTTATGAGGCAGTAAAGTCACAAATGTTTAGTTTTGAACAACTGTGCCCTCTAGTGTTTATGTGTGAGAAACAATAATTGACTTCGGTTGTTTCATACCAGTGAGTTGTGACTGATAATGACTGATGTGTTTGAGCGTCTGTAGATCTGCAGAGGTTTGGGTCGCTAATGATTTGGGCAGTCTGAGTGCTTAATCATCGGCCTATTAGACACACAATGGTCCATATAAACCGGCTAAAATGTTTAAACGGCTGGTGCTGTGCTGCTGGATGAAGCTGCTGTGTGTGAGCGGTTAGCGGCGTCTCTGGAGAGAGTTTTCCTCTGTTCGCTGTCATTAGTCGAGTCATTTATTACAAGAGAAAACCAGCACTGTAGAGGCCTGTCAGTCTCAGCACCTGCAACACACGTGTGTGTGTGTGTGTGTGTGTGTGTGTGTGCATGTTTATGTG
>NW_015555701.1:503929-505931 GCF_001515605.1 Sinocyclocheilus anshuiensis
GAGTGTATTGAAAATCTGAAATAGCACAAAGTTTCCTGTGAGGGGTAGGTTTAGGGGTAGGGTTGGTGTAGGGCAAAAGAATATATGGCCTGTACAGTATAAAAACCATTACACCTATGGGATGTCCCCAACTTTTCACAAAAACAAACCTGAGTGTGAGTGTGTGTGTGTGTGTGTGTGTGTGTGTGTGGATTCAGCTCAGTAACATCTAGTGAAACTCTCTTCTTGAACAGCGGTGATCCACACCAACCAATTGAATATAATCCAGCATAAACCCATGCAGCTATTTTGAATCTTGAGAATATTCAGTCAAGCATATGGAAAGCATTTCTTCTGCCGGCTGCTGGAGTGGCTGCTTAATGCAGTTTGACCCTTTAAAGCTCCTCAATTAACCAGACGCGCTCCAAACGTTTCTCTGTGTTCACTATAGTCCGGACTCTGGCTCCGCAGACTGTTTTCATTAGGCAGCGCTGATCACACGAGCACAAATCAATCTCTCGTTGTCAATGGAATAATGTACTAGAGCCGAGCGGCTGATGAAACCCAGACTGAAGCGTCGCTGCGCTGAGGAATGAGAGATCTGCTCTGGAAAATGTAGCTCTGCATTTATAATATCACAGAGTCTCTTTTATCCTGTGGCCGGGCCCCGGGGACTAATAACTCCTACTCCGTTTAGTGGCCCCTGGACTGCTTTTTCTCTTCCTGCTGGCAGACATATGGCTTCCGGCTTTGTGTGTCGTATAACAGATGTGAAAGCCGAAATGATCATCCAGCTTTCCTTACAGAAGCTCACCCCCCGCAGTCGGTGTATCAGGATGCTCCTCTGTTCCCTGATGTGAAGCGCTTTCTATCAGACTGTCTCTTCTCTGCTGCAGGGCTGTTCAGATCTCAGGGTTTCTCCTGAATAACTTCAGTCAAACGACTGCAGAAACACATTTATTTGGCGTCCCGTTTCTTCATAACATCATGGAAAGGCCCTGGCCTGTGCTGGTTTCTGTGAGAAAGTCAAAAAACAGCTCTCTGTGAAATGTATTTTGTTGAAAATAAGCAGATAATTAAATAACACAGGATCTGTTTCCTCTGCTAGAACTCATTTTCAGCTATTTTAATAAATGTGGCTCCAATTATGTTCAGCCTCATTCTGAGCCAACATGAGCTTTTCCATGAAAGAGCAACACGTATGTTTTATTTCAGAGAGCTGCCTGTTAATAACAGAATAACTGCTGTTATTCTCATTGGATTGGTGTGTGTTCAGTCTCAAATCCGAGACACACACCTAATGATTGAAATGATTCACCCCTCATGTTGTGGTGGTGTTGATGTTGTTTGTGTGTGATCATCAGTGCCAGACACTGTAAAACTGATGTGCTTTTGTGCATTTGTATTTATCAAAATATCTTGTGCACATGAAATATACATTCAGAGCTCTTTCACATTGTTATGAATCATGAATCAAAGCTGTTTTCTGGGTTTCACTGCCATTTCTATCATTTACTTCACGTCGTCCCAAATCTGTATGACGTTCTTTCTTCTGTGGAGCACAAAAGAAGGTATTTCGACAAATGTCTTGTCCACACAGTGAAGGTCAGTGGTACTCATAACTGTTCATAAGCATTCTTCAAAACATGTTCAACAGAAGAAAGAAACTCATACAGGTTTGGAAGGACATCAGGGAGAGTAAATGATGACAGAATTATCATTTTTTAGTGGACTATCCCTGTAATATTAAAATAATTTTTTCATCTTAACTGAATTGTTTGTTCAACCCTAATATGATATAACATCTAATTTCTCTCTCTTCACTGTTTTTACAGAAACACAAACGTGTTTCAGTCACTGAACGCTTGATGGCGCCACTGGAACAGAAAATATTAAACAACTTAACGTTTCAACATCTCATTAAACCTCCATCATCTATGCGCTTATAAATCATAGAGTGAGTTTTTTTGAGAAAGTAAAAATGCAGAAAGTTTCCTGTAAGGGGTAAGTTTAGGTGTAGGGA
>NW_015555701.1:508635-515432 GCF_001515605.1 Sinocyclocheilus anshuiensis
TGTGTGTGTGTGTGTGTTTGTGTGTGTGTGTCATGAGGACACACCGGTTTCTCTCATTCTTCACTCCATGTGACTGCGGCCCCTTGAGGCCTGGCGCCTGCTGATGATGTCATCAGACCAGCTGTGAACATCCAGTGCGCTGTTCATGTGGGATGTGCTGAGAATCATGTGGGGATGGTGCTCTTCATCATCATCATCATCCTGTACCTCCGTTTCTCCTGTCTAGCTTTTACTGTATCTGTTATCACACACAGGAGCTGTTTCCAGATTAACAATCTGAAATCTGATGATTATGGATCATATCTGCAGTTAAAGTCTGTGATATGAGCTCGTTTTGTGAAGGGTTCAGTTGAAGGAAGTGTTGCTGGTGGTTCTTCAGATGTGTGATGTGACACTGAATGAGCAGATAGTGATGCTGAGATGTTGCATGTCTTCTGTCTGTCTGCAGGGTTGAGTGTGTTTTGTGTGAAGAATCTTCTTGAAGTTCGCTGAATGATTGAAGCACAATTGGAGTGAAAAGCAAAAGTCATTGTCATGATGTGGTAAAACAGCGACAGATGAATAAGAGGAAAATGTCTCGTATGTCATTTATTTTAGAGAGTTTATTTTATTTAGAGTTTAATTTATTTTAGAGAGTTAGGAAAGCGTTCAGAGGATTTCAGTCAGGTTTCAGGCCCCACCATAGCACAGAAACTGCACTTGTTAAAATTACAAATGACTTGCTTCTTGCGTCAGACCAAGGCTGTATCTCATTGCTAGTTTTACTTGATCTTAGTGCTGCGTTTGATACTATAGATCATGACATACTCATAGATCGATTACAAAACTATACAGGTATTCAAGGCAGGCTTTAAGATGGTTTAGATCCTACCTGTCCGATCGCTACCACCTTGTTAATTTAAATGGGGAGTCATCTCAATTATCACCAGTAAAATATGGAGTGCCACAAGGATCTGTCCTAGGTCCTCTGCTATTTTCGATATACATGTTGCCCCTTGGTAATATTATTAGAAAATACGGGATTAGTTTCCACTGTTATGCTGATGATACTCAACTATATATCTCAACAAGACCAGATGAAACTTCTAAATTATCTAAGCTAACAGAGTGTGTTAAAAATGTAAAAGATTGGATGACCAATAATTTTCTCCTATTAAATTCGGATAAGATAGAGATATTACTTATTGGACCAAAAGACAGTACACAGAATCTCGTGGATTACAACTTGCAACTAGACGGATGTACGGTTACTTCCTCTATAGTCAAAAATCTGGGTGTTATATTAGATAGCAACTTGTCTTTTGAAAATCATATTTCCCATGTTACAAAAACAGCATTCTTCAATCTTAGAAACATTGCCAAGTTACGAAACATACCTGTTTCTGATGCAGAAAAGCTAGTTCATGCATTCATGACCTCTAGACTGGACTATTGTAATGCACTGCTAGCTGGTTGTCCTGCATCTTCAATAAACAAGCTACAGGTAGTCCAAAATGCAGCGGCTAGAGTCCTTACCAGGTCAAGAAAATATGATTTAATTTATCACGGTATACGGTATTATCACAATATTGAAATTTAGTTGCAAAAAAGTGTTGTCAAAATGCAGTATAACAGGTTTAATACATTTTTTCTTATAACAAAAATAACTGAACATTTAAACAGCCTACAATAAAGCAATACACAAAAAATGTATAAAGTTAAACATTTTACACAGATTAAAGTGCAAAAGAATTATAAAGACCAATAGGTAGCACTTTACAATAAGACCTCATTAGTTAACCTTAGTTAATGGATTAACATTCACAATAAGCAATAGCTAAATTTGCTACAGAAGTTATTAATCTTTGTTAAATAATACAACTCTTAGTTCATGTTAGCTCATTAAATAACACAGTTGCAACTTTTGATTTTAACAACGTGTATTGGAGATATTTGTTATTAAGATTAATGAATGTTTAGAATATTTTTTCATTGGCAGTTTATGTTAACTAATGAATTAACTAATGTCAACTAATGAAGCCCTAATGTAAAGTGTCACCGAACAATAATCAAAACACTTTCAAACAATATCTGGCATGTTGTAGTCCAGAATAAAATGTAAAAAAGTTTGAAAATAAATAGCCTATTAACACAAATCTGAATGGCTATTTAAATAATTTCAATACGTTTTAGAATGTAGCACAGCTGCTTTGATTACAGAGGTTTCTGGGGTAACGGCTGCATTTCTGCAGTTTAGCGCCATCTGCTGTCAGAGAGTGAATGTGCTTTCATTCAGAGCGTCTCCTTCACGCGCTCCGCCATGCGCTTCTCATCCGTGCTTGTTTACATCAGAGAGCGCACGCGTCTGTGACGCAGCAGACAGCGGTGTTGTGCATTGTGACCAATTGAAAAAGTATTCTTAAAATGCATTCAATTAATTTGTAATAAATAATTATTCTCGGTATTTTGAAGTGCCCACGATAACAATATCGTGCATATATGGGGCAGTCGTGGCATGGCCTAATGGATAGAGAGTCAGACTTGTAACCTGAAGGTCGTGGGTTAGAGTCTCAGGTCAGGCAGGGATTGTCGGTGGGGGGAGTGAATAACCAGCTCTCTCTCCACCATCAAAACCATGACTGAGGTGAGACCCTTGAGCAAGGCACCGAACCCCTCACTGCCCACTGCACTGGGTGTGTGTTCACAGTGTGTGTGTGTGTGTGTGTGTGTGTGTGCGCGCACTTGGATGGGTTAAATGCAGAGCACAAATTCTGGGTATGGGTAACCATACTTGGCCACACTTCACTTCACATATTCATTATCGTGATATTTCGCATTACAGAATACCGGCACATGTCTATACCTAACTAGTCTTCTACCACGCTACAATCCATCACGCTCCCTAAGGTCGCAAAACTCTGGACTTTTGGTAGTACCTAGGATAGCAAAGTCCACTAAAGGAGGTAGAGGGTTTTCACATTTGGATCCCAAACTCTGGAATAGCCTTCCTGATAACGTTCGGGGTTCAGACACACTCTCTCTGTTTAAATCTAGATTAAAGACATCTCTTTGGCCAAGCATTCAAATAATGTATCTCATAATCTTGTACTGCAGTTATATCTGATCAAATGCACATTATTATTCTTTAGTTTGGGTTAAACAAATCAATTTTGCTTGGTTGGAACAGCAGCTACGCTAATTATGTCTCTATTTGTTTCTCTGTTTCTGCTGGGATTGACATCCCGTGGTAACTAGGATTTACACAAGCTTCAGTCTGGATCCAGAACACCTGAGAAGAGATGATGCCAACCCCTCAGAGGACCTCAGATGATGCCAACCCTCAAACAACATACAGAACTACCACATTTTGCTATAAGTTTGATTGCATCATATAATAATTGCTGTTAATAGTGTTCATCGTCTGTTTTATTACATGACATTAACTAACTGCTTGATTTTTACCGTACATTTCTGCCATATGGACATCAACTTGAGATAGTCACCACTGATAAGCTATTACTAAATATAATGTAGAAACTTTATTTTCTGTAAAGCTGCTTTGCAACTATTTGCATCGTGAAAAGCGCTATACAAATAAACTTTCTATAATGAAATGGCTTTGTATTGAATCATGGCGAGCAGCAACTTTACGGTTCTGGAGACAGACGGATCTGTTCAGACAAGCCTGAGTTCATCAGCAGAAAGAGAGCGCCTGCGTTTCCATATCATCAATCCACGAACACGCTAATCTTTGCAAACTTGTTTAAAGTTCAGATGTTCAGCTAGTTTGCTCAGAGTCTGTAAGCCAATCACTGCTATGTCCTGAGGAGTGAAACACTGCTTTCAGAACATTGATGTATCCATTGGAGTGGGACTCAACCAATCGCATGAGTGGGTGGGCAGGACTATCTGTCTGAATGACCAATGGCAGATGAGTAGAGCAGAAGAATGTTTTGCTCTCAGAAATATTGATCGCTTGATCAGAGATCTAGCTTATGTGTGTTTGGCAGGGCATTTGGGAAGTGTTATTGAAATTGTGAGTCTATTTCTGTTGGCTTTAGATCCGAGTGTTGTGTTAGAGCTCTGCTCTGTTAGAGGCCTGCTGGGAAATATTCTGCTGAAGTCTCTCTCAAGACTGACGTGGTGGTTATATTGCCATGGCTGTAGAATGAGCTCTAGATTCCTGATGAAGTCTTCAGTATTTACAGCTTTGCCTTTTTGCTCTGCCGTTATTTATGTTACACTCCTATATGTCTCTGTGCTTTCGTGAGAGTGCCATCCGGTCTGCAGTGTTTTGTTTATGATCTCATCCCAACTGAGTTTGAAGAGGTCACATTTTTTTGTCCATTGCCTTTGATATTGAGATGTATAGGGTGTTTTATGTTTGTTTTATGATGTTAGTTTGTAATGCTCTTGTTGAATTTGTTTAACCCAGTATTTTTTGCATTTGCCCAGTTGTTTTTAAATGTGCCTAAATAAAAGGACCCTGACCTTCAGTCTTCATCAGTATCTGCTGAGTAGCTTGTCTGCTGTTTCTCTGACCGTGTACGTCAGCAGTGCTTTCTGAGTGTTTCATCACATGAGATGAATACTGTGAGGGCTTTCTGTACCGCTTCTACAGGCACTAGGTGCTTTTGTGTAGATGCTGCTCATGAATATTTCATGAGAATTTTCTGGATCTGTTGTTTTACTTCCTGCTTTTACATAACAGCCATGTTACACACAGAGAGTGCTTCAAGCGTCACGAGTGTGTGCATTAATGGATCTTGAGTGTTGAGTTGTATATACTAACACACACGCTTCACTTCGTCTTTCTTCTGTTTTCCCTCCACAGTTCAGAGGAGCAGACTGAGGAAGATAGAAGTGATGCCGTAAACATCGATGCCAAAGAGCGCTTGGAGGACAAGAGAGGGTATGATCTAGCCTGTCCTCCTGTAGTGACTTACGGCAGGTACCATAGATTGAGGGAAGTCAAGAAACCAAAGAAGAAGCATCACGTCGAGCTTCATTCGCCCATCTCTGAGGGAGAAGAGGCTACGCAACCCAACGGCCATGAGGACAACAAGATTTCCTCCTGCGCTGAGAACACCATGAGCTCTGATGGTCATGAAAACCCCACTGCCGTAAATCAAGCATCTCCTTCACAGCAGATAGAAGAAGTGTTGGCTCAACCAGACGAGGTTCTCGCTATTGAATCTGAACTAACTCCAGTCCACCGACTCCCTCATGCTGCAGACTCTGGTCCGTTGCTTATCTGCGTGGAGACAGATCGCTCAGAGTGCTACGCTTGAGAGCTTCTCAGGGAATAGTGATGATCTGACGGTTTCAGACCATCACGACATGGTTCCCGCTCCAGAGCAGAGCTCATCTTTAATTGTAGACAGAACTGATGATCTAGCCCCTGATGATCTAGCCCCTGATTCTCAGGCGTGTTGGACTCGGGCTGGGGTGGATGAAGAAGAAGTCCTACGATTGGAATCTAAAGAGATGGTGGATAGCATCCTGACAAATGCCCTCGCTGCCCTACAGAAGATGGAAGCATCCGAGACGGAGCGTGAGGTCCTGTCGACCCAGGAACCCAGCGAAGGCTTAGAGGCAGTGCTGTTTGAAGGGTTAGATGGAGGCGCTAACGCAGAGCATCAGTTTTGCGTGACGTTGACAGACCAGAAACTGTCTGCAGATCTCAAGAAAACGCTTGCAGGCCATGTGGACTGCAGCAGGTCGCCGCCCTCCTCAGGGTACGAGTCCATCGCTGGCTCCGACACGGACATCAGGTGCATCGTGGGCATGGCCTCTGACATCACCACTGCCAGCGCTCCAATCGGCTCTCAGAACGAGAATCAGGCCATTCTTGAATATCTCTTTGAAGAAAAGAACGCGGATGGAACCCGTAAGAGCATCGGGAGAAACTCTATACTCAGTGCTGCCGCCGCTGACGAGCCATTATCCCCAAATCTCCACAGTCATAAGGACGTTCTTCATGTAACAGACATCAAGCTGTCGTCAGAGGTGCACATGGTAGAAACAGAGTGGGTAAGATGGGGAAAGCAATCTCAGGATACAGCCAAAGACAATGCAGCGAGCAATAACTGCAGACTCAGCCTGACTGACTCCTGTGCTCCATCAGCACATCAGGAAAGCCAAACTCTCAGTAAAATAGGAAAGTTAGACCCCATTAGTCTTGCTTCTGATACAGCAGATTCGGATATGATCTCAGAAACCGCACCAGCTACATAAAGCCATAAATCTGAAGCACCTTATTCAGACAGTGGTGAGCAGGAACAGATCAGCCAAGTCTCTCGGGCTGGAGTAGATTCACATGTCCTGCTATCCGGGACTGAAGTCCAGTGCTCTGGAGGGCACCGCTCTTCTCAGTGGGCCTCGGTGCGAGCAATCCGCTGCGATGTCACCGACGACCAAAGCCTGAGCCCCGAGGAGTGATTGGAGACTCCAGCAGATGCTGGAGCATCAGTCGAGTGTGTCTCGGCTCGGAGAATTCACCTGGACCCCGTGGACAGTTCCAGCAGAACCACGGCTGTCCTTCCCCAACACTCCCGATTCCACGAGCTCGACCTCCACCAGGTCGACGGAGGCTTCGCCATCATCAGCGAGGAGGAGGAGAGCGACGTGGTGTTCGTGAACGACATGGGGCCCGCGCACAGTCCCAGCACGCGGCGAGCCAGAGCCTACCCCTTCTCCCTGTCCCCCATCTACGAGGAGGCTTCGGAGGAGCAGAGGAGCGTGGAGCAGCCGGTGCCATCCATCCTCTCCCTCCTGCAGTCGGTCAGCGAGAAGCTGCAGTCCAGCGTCGTGGGCGG
>NW_015555701.1:515682-528439 GCF_001515605.1 Sinocyclocheilus anshuiensis
AGTCGAGGAGTCCGTTCACACTCCGCTAAGCAATGACAGCGAGGACGACGATGAGAACTCCAGCGTCCTACAGAGCCACCGACTCACTGAGACCGAGCCTGAGCGAAAGACTGACGACGCTCCAGATAGAACGCAGAAGCAGCGGGACTGTGATGGTGCTCTGGGTAATATCGGAAATAACACCAATACGCCTTTCTATCAGTACTTGATGTCCAGAATAATGCCATCAGGTGATGAAGAACCCAGAGACACTCAACACATGGTGTGTCGTAGTGCAGGCAGCACACTGGTCACGGTAAGCAGATTTGATTTTTCATCTAGAATCTAGGGGCCAGTTTTACTAAACAGGGCAAATTAGCACGAGAGCACAATTCCAAAACAGCGCCGATGGGTGTTGAAATTTCTGTGGAGGATTTACTAACAACGCGCAAATTAAAGAACACAGACACAACATCTCATTTACATATCGACCAACGCAATATACCAAGTGCAGTGCAAATTGGCGTAGTCGCAAATAAAGAATAAAGAAATAAAGAAGCCACAGTATGTTGAAAAGAACCAGAGGCCATAAATGAAGGGTTGCCAGATGTTTTGATAGAGCTGGTATTGCGTGACTCCTAGTTGAGGGTACCAAGTCGTCTTTTATTTCCTGAAGCAAATTAAAAATAACTTGGCTTGGCAAACGATATGTTCGGATAATGTGGTGTTCTGGCATTCCAAATAAATTAATACGTGTGGAAAAAATCCTCTCCCTTCTACCACGCGCTCTCTGTTCTCTGCGGTGCCTCCTATAGCAACAATAATTGCAGCCATCTCAAGCGCAAAATAGTTTAAGACATGCTTTTTTGGGCTTTAAATAATGGTGCAAATACCAGTAATTTGACGAACGCAAACATTAGTAAATCTCATTGCGTGATTCATTTTAATACTCTCCTTCCATAAATTTTGCGTCTGAAGGGAATCTCCTACAAATGCATATTCAGGCACAAAAATAACTGTGTCCACGCTTTTTCAGCACTAATTCGTCACTGCGCATCTTTAGTAAATCCTGACAGTACTATTTTAACGCCAAAAGATGGCTGTTAGTAAAACTGGCCTGGCTCCTGGAGACGCACAGTCCTGCAGAGTTTATGCTGCCTTCACATGCTACTGGAACTATCGTAAATATGAGTTTCCTAATAGGAAATTGGACGTGAACAGCCTCTAAAGTTGTATTTACTACTGGGAAACTTGGAGATAATTTTGATACCAGAGTTTCCGAGTTGGGCGGGCCATAAACTTGAAACATGGTGGAGAGGACAACCATTGCTGCTGTCAATGCTATTCTCACAACTACTACATCACTTTGTTTTGTCACTAAAGTAGTGTATGTATAGGCTATATATCAACAATGATTTGAAGCATATTGTGTTTTATAAACAGTGAAATAAGTATTTGACTGAAATTCCAGAATCGTCAGCAAGCTGACTATCCAGCGCGGTGAATGTTGATATGCTTGTTGGGATGCTACATTTTATTCTCTCCGACAACAAAGCACTTGAGTGCGACAAGCTGGTAATGATGACTTCATAAGTGGGAAATAGGAAATTTCCGATAGCACATGAAGGCAGCATTATTTCCAACCCGCTCCAGCACACCTGGCCTGATCCTGATGAGCTGGTTTGATTAGGACTGTAGCTAAACTCTGCAGGACAGCGGGTCCCCAGGAGCAGGGTTGAAGACCTTTGGTCTAGAATGAAATATGCTTAAGCTTTTTAATCCTTCATGTCCTCACAGGGAGAGACCGGAGGGTTTGGAAAGGTCAACCCTAGACCTACAGCAGCAAGTTCAACTCAATTTAGGCATGTTATACGAATGGTTGTCTGTTTAGTTTGAGAACTTGAGTCTTTGAACAGCTTTTTGCATTTCCTTTGCATTCCCCGCTGGGGCTTTGAACCGGTAGAAGAAGGGCTCTAACTCTATAGATTTCAATCATATTTGTTATGATATCAGTTGCTGCAATGTTTTGCCACTGCGATAACAGAAATCCATTCCACTCTCAGCTTGCTAATATGGTGCTCTACAGTCATATATATGGCAGCACAAAAAATAAACAACTCAAACCATATCCTCATTGCCTTTGTTTGTTCAGATTGTGCCAGTGTCTTTCAGGAGTATAATGGTAGCACTGTACTAACCCATGTGTGCACAGAAGTGTTCTGCTCCGTCACTGATGTTTCCTTATGAACGCAGGTGCGCGTCTACGAGTCGCTGAGCGGTGAGAGGAGAGACATCTGTGATGACGTGGAGGATGCTGGGAGGGATTGCTGCAGCATTAGGATGGTAATCACGTTTACTTTAATCAGATAATACACCTCACTAAAATACTTACACATTACACACACACAGTCACAAAGTTTCCGGGCCGAGTCAGAGCTGAGATGGTAATGATTTTTTTATGGATGAGAGTCCAGTTGTGCTGTTGTACGAGAAATGAGCTCATCATTTTGTGTCTGGACGGCTCAGAGAGAGACTGAGCTTGTGTGTGTGTATAAATGAGTGCTGTAGCTCATGTCTAATAGATGAAGTCATTGTGCCTGCATGTTTCTGAGCGCTGAAAGCTTATGCAATGTGGTTTTGCTAATGCATGTCCACGAACTCGCCTGCGTTCTCCGTTATTCAGCAGCACTCAAACACGCGTGGAAATCACATGGGGGATGTTTTTCACTTTGTTTTTCGTAAACTTTGTACTGGTGCACAGTGCACAGACGGCTGATTTGATCCAGAGATTATGAAGAAAACAACGGCGTCACGTACATGCTGAGATGTTTTTAAGGTTTATGTATGAGCCTTTGATAAAAATTGTATATGAAATATTTGTTCGTGTAAGTTGATGAGTTCTGCGATGTTCCTGTCCTGTGTTTCTGAATGCTTTTTGTTCAATCACTTCCTGTTCTTTGTTCTCTGAGACTCTTCTGGTCTCCACAGCAACGTCCTTGAGATTCTGTGTGTGTGAGAGACATTGTGTTGCTTGTTAAGATGCTGATGGGTGTTTGAACGCTGTGTGTTCAGTTGGTTGCTGTATGTTGATCCGTTTCACCACGGCTCGTGTGTTCTTCTGGAGGAGGGTCAGACTCTGAAGACCAGCGGAGGATCTCCACAGGACCTGAAGGAGACCAGGGAGCCCGGCAGGACTGATCTGTCTGTGCACTCCGTCCGGACGCTGCTCAAGGTATCGGGAGCCGTCTGTCTCTCAGTGTTTTGGTGTTTCAGTTACTGTATATTAAATATTTCTGATTGTGATGTGTCGAGCGAGAAATCTGTCAGCACAACTATACACACTAACAAACATCAGTGAATAGAAATTAATAGCTTATAGCGCCACCTTGTGGCGGATTCTCTCAAGAATTGATACACAACTAGTCACCTTGTAATGTATATGCTAAATCTCATTATGAACAGGCATAACTTTATTTCTATAGTTCTTAATAGAGTACAGATTGTTTCAAACCGTAATAATCAGGGAAATAACAATCAGTGGTGCAAACTTTGTCAAATAGGAGACTGATTTAAATTCAGCAGTAAAGCAGACAATAGTGTTCATATTCAGCTGAAGTTAGTTCAGTGTTGATTCAATAAAACAAAATTAATTAATTATTGAAGGAAACAAAATGAACAATTAGACATCTTTCACCCAAACTGAAATACAGCACATAAGTTTTTGTTATTGTACAACGCATGTGAATATTTCATGAAGCAAGAGGTCTTCAGTTTATTATTGGTTGTTTGTTTGTTGCTAAACAGTTGGCTGTTATATTTTAACCGTATCTGTATGGCTTTGGCTCCAAATGACGGATTAGCCTGGCAAAAACGCTGCTAATTCTGCTCCGGTTTAACAAGACCATAACCCAGGGTTAAACACAGCCGGAAAAGTACAAGAAACATACAACATTTTTGTTTTTGAAGATGAAAATGCAGCATCTTACCTAGACATAAGCCTTATTTTTTTGACCCAAGACGACATTTTAACCACATTTTCTTCCCGTGACAGAGTCATTGGAATTTGATTATCCGTATATGCCACACATCTGTCAGTTTACCACAGGCTACTATTGTCTTGACTTCAGTACATGGACGAGATTGGGGGAGAGATTATACAGTTTTGGATTATTATAATTATATTTTATTTTTTACAAATTATTTAAATTGTATTAAGTTAGGTACATTATTTTGGAGTTGAAAATAAAACTTCAGCCTTATCTTTATCTTTACCTTACAGCCGCTTAGGGGAGCTGTGCCTGTGGTTATATCTTTAAAATGATTTGAGTTTTTGTCTTGTCTTGATATCTGCCTCCTCCAGCAGCCCAGTAGGGGCTGAAAAAGCAATATACTGTAAATCATACATTTCCTTTTATCTCAGTGTTTCATGCACTTTTATGAGTTTCTCATGCTGCAGTCGGTCAGGAGAACGAACAGACACTCTTCAGGATCTGAGTTTACTCTGTGTTCATGAGTTTGGATGGTGTTTTCTTCAGTCAGTGAAGCGTCTGGTGTTGTGTGTAGGACGACCGTGTTCCAGAGATCCGTCTGTATCCCAGCTTGTCTCAGACGTCCGTCTTTGCTCTGCGACAGACCTGATGGAGCCTGTGCTCACCAATGCATGGTAGGAGATACAGTGCATTTGAGTGTGAACACAGGATCTTTGGTCTCAGATAGTTGACCTGGTCTAAAATCATCAAAACATGACTTGGATGCAGTTTTTTCTTAATGTCTGCTCACCAACTGCTCATTTGATGTGCCCTGTTTATTCACTACCAAAGGTCACGTCTGCTTGGATTGATCCTGACATTTCTTGCTCTTCAACGAGACGTTAAAACAGCCGCTGTTGTGCTGGCAGTGGTTCATACGGGTTTCGTCCGTGTTCCCTGAATGTGTGCAGCTGGTTGGTTTAGGAACAGCCCGGATTCAGCAAGAGTCACGCCCGCCTGTCCTGCGTCACGAGTCTCCGGCCGTTACAAATGGTACGTAGTCAAACCAAAATTGATTCAGACACCTTCTACATTTCTCACATTATCACTGTTTATTTGCTATAGTTTAGAAAATGGTAATAAAATATAAGAACTCAGAGTTAAACTGTGTCAGAACAAACTCATCTTGATGATGTCAGATAACTTTGATAGAAAGGTATGTAACAAAACACGTTTATTGTGCTCCCTCTACAGGTGCGCTGCAGTTCTACAGGTGTAACCTTGTTTATAACAGCGTCCTGGTTTGCTTTCATTCTTCATTACAACGATCCCTGGTCAGGACGGAGGCGAAGACCAGCACGAGCGTTGAAAGGCTTTGCAGCTGAATTTTTTGTGACAGAATTTAAAATATGATCTTTTTTTGAAACGTCGCTCTCGCTCACCCAATCCTTTCTTGTTACTCGCCACCTAGGGCATAACACAAATAACTTTATATTATAGGGGCATTGAAACTTCAGCCTAATGGGCTTCATCACACGGCGAATGCTTTTGGACTCTTTTTGTTTGTTTTTTTGTGTATACTCATACATACTCGATAATGTCAGCTCGCATATGGTTAAAACAACAATTATGGTATTACTGTAGATGATGCAAATCACACACCCCTAGACTGAATATCAAGTGTGTGTGTGTTCATGACGGAGCGTCTCGTGTCTCTCAGGTGGATTCGGCAGAGCTTCACAGAGCCACTCAGATCTGGGACATCGATGTGCTGTGATCGCACACATAAGCGACTGAAGATCACAGCCATCATTCAGATTTTAGCCACTCGCCTACAAGCCAGTAACTGATTCTGTTTTAAACTGCACTGTGAAAGTGGAGGAACCCGAGGGACGAGGCTCTGCGTGTTTGTTTTTATCTCCAGAAGCACATTTGCACTACCAGAAACCTCACGAGCGTTCTGCAGGTGTTTCAGGTGAAGTCATGCTGGATTCTCCCTTTAATCCGCCGGGAAATAGTCACGGATACTGTTTCTGTTGACTCAAGCGTTCAGACGGTCCGCGTTAAACTTGCAGGTCCTGCAGGAACACTAACGTAAATCAACCACAACATGTGATGTGTAAAGCGATGCTCACAAGCAGCATTTCTAAAAGAACCTCGACAATAAATGGAAACTGAAATGCATTGCGTGTGTTTGTTTGAATTTGTTACACAATATTTCCCACAGGGCTTGGATATATATCGTTTTATTCAGCTAAAATCATGCACAATTCCTGACAGTTCGTAACTGTTCCTGATGAAGATGAGCTGGTGTTTATGGTGTTTGGCAGACCTGCAGCAGTCCTTCGCTCCACAGCCCCAGCAGCAGGCCTGCTTTATCTTCATCCCGCAGGAGCTGCAGCTGCACAGCCGGGAGACGATCGACTCGCAGCAGCTGCTCCAGAGCGGCCAGATGAGACGAGGGGAAGCGCAGACCCTGAAACTGAAGAAGCTCAGCCTGAGAACCACACAACTGGACAATCAAGACAAGTGCGTGCTGTTAGTCTGAGAGCTGACGGACCTGTGACACGACCTCCTCCTCTTCATCATCATCATCATCATCATCAGATGTTCCCATCATATGCATTTCTCTCTTGTTCTTTAAAGAATGCAACACAAACACCACCAGCTCTGTGGCCACGTCCTGATCAGAGAGAGACGGATGCAGTAAGAACTTGCTGTGTGTGCGAGTGTGTGTGTGCGAGTGTGTGTGCATGAGTGAGTGAGTGAGAGTGTGTGTGTGTGTGTGTGAGTGAGTGTGAGTGAGTGAGAGACACTACTGGTTAAAAGATTACAAAATAATATTCAGCAGCACAACTGTTTTCAACATTGATAATAATCAGAAATGTTTCTCGAGCAGCAAATCGGCATATTAGAATGATTTCTGAAGATCACGTGACACTGAAGACTGGAGTAATGATGCTGAAAATACAGCTGCGCATCACAGAAATACATTACAGTTTAACAGAGATTCACATAGAAAACAGCTGTTTTACATTATAATAATATTTCCTTGTTTTTACTGTGTTTTTGATCAAATAATTGCAGCCTTGGTGAGCAGAAGAGACTTCTTTCAGAAATATTAACGTGTTCATTATTCCAAACTTTTGACTGGTAGTGTGTATGTATTTTATATAAAGGTGTGTGAGAGTCTTACGGTGTTGTCTTGACTGGGCTCCACTGTTAGAAGAAGATGTTCTTTGAACCGGAGACACACGGTGTCCTCTAGCGACGGCGGTTTCCCAGCTGAAAGAGAACAGAGAGCCGATCATCGTCACCGACGTCAGCGGTGCGTCAAACAGCAGGCCTGAGAGACTCACCGGGTTCGAGTTCGGCCTGCTCCAGGAGATACGGTGGCAGTCTGTGGGAGATGAAGTCTCGTTTCATAGCAGTGGAGCGCAACTCATGATCGTCGCGCTCGAGAGCGTCAGCCAGACGCCGCAGGGACGCACTCATATGCTTATTAACATCAGAACTGAAGCTGGGAGCCTGAGGCATCGAGACGAGGAAACACACACTCGGTTAGAGCCAGAGTCAGAGTCAGAGAGCCGGTGGAGGAGCTGTGCTCACCGTCAGGAGGTTACGAGGCAGACCGGATCGCATCTCACCGTCTCGCCTCATGCAGTCGAACACGCAGCCGGGAATCACGTCCAGCATGAAGTCGCCCCACGACCTGAAACACAAGAGCTCACGTCTGAACCCACATGTAGTTTTGAGTTCTCAGAAATGTATGTGTTGAAGGCGTACATGATTGAGTGTAATTTGGCTGGGAATCGATCTTGATCTTGGCATTGCGAGCGCAATGCTCTGCTGACTGAGCTTCAGGAAAACAAGTGCTTTCCCACACTACCACAGTTCAACATGTTCAAATCTTTAAAAAAAAAATTCATATGCTCACGTTTATTTATTTTGTAACACATGAGAACTATTCATGTTGGAGGTTTACTGTTTTTACCTGTTTGTTTTTCCAGGGTTTCTGCAGGTCTTCTGAAGGTAAATTTAAGACTTTTTTTTTTTAAGACTGGAGACATAAAATGACATTAGATAAATGGTGTGTCTTGTTTTCTAAGAAATGTATCAAAATGAAGTGAGTTTATGATTAAAACAAGAACAGATTTCTGCCAAATCAACTTCATTCAAAGGGAAAACAAGGTTATTTTTCTGACTCCATTGACAGATATTTTTTCTTGTTTTAATCATAAACTCACTTCATTTTGTTCAGTTTCTCAGAGAACAAGACTTCATATCTTGTCTTGATATATTTAGATATTTGTACTGGAAAACAAGACTTTTTGTGCAGTTCATGCAACATTAAATGCCATAACTGTATGAATTTAAGACTTTCTGCTCTGATTTAAGACCTTTTTAAGGCTTTTATTTGTAGAAGGGTGAATTAAGACTTTTTAAGACCCACAGAAACCCAGTTTCTCATAATGTGACTCATGCTGAATTATACTGAAACTAATGAAGATCATAGCAGAACACAAGGGTTAGTGGAGCGCTTTCACAGCGGTCTAGAGTCTGTGAAGCACGCGTGATCGAGCGCAGACGTACATGTTCTGGTAGGTGCTGAGTGTGAGGTGAGTGGATCGCTCCACGCTGGCCGGTGTGTCCGCCTGATGGATGGTTCCTCTGGGGAAATACAGCAGGTCTCCAGGCTAGAAGAACAGCAGCAGATTCAAGCACAAGAGTACATGCATCTGCCTCAACATCTCATCTCTTTTTCAGTGTCAAACCTGCAGGATGAAGTCGTGTGTCGGGGGCCCGATGCAGTCCTCGGGCTCCAGGCTGTACTCGCGGGCCAGAGGGACGGTGGGCTGGTAAAGCCTCCAGTGTTTCTGTCCCTCCAGCTGAAGGATCAGCACCTGAACAGACACCAGCAAAACATGAAGGTCAGTCGTGAGGAACATTAATGTTCAGGCGAAACAGTGATCTGTTCAAAACAGATCAAAATAGTCAAAACAGATCAAAACATTGTATGATGCTGAATATCAAAGGGTTTTTTGTCTGTTTGTATGAATAAAGGGTCTGGGGACCAGAGTATGTGAGCGGAGCGGAGTGATTTTGACTGGAGCGAGGAGCGGATTTTTTAAAAGTCGGAGCGTGGTTTTCACTCGATCCACCATCGCTCCATCACGGGTACAATTCATGCCAACGACTTGTAATATAACTGCATATTTAGCAAGAATTCACATGTTAAACATATTTAGCTAGCTAAATTTGGAATGGGATGGAATTTGTTTGTTCCTTCTAGATACTGAACATTTTCAGCTGAAAGCATGATTTAAACAAGTATTACAACACTTATTCACATGCAATCGCTCCCTCAAAAATGCATTCAAACAAATGTGATCTAACAGTGCTACTTCATCTCTATTCGATTTCGAATGAGCAGAAATCTGTAAGAAATGCATTGATCCGTAGATAAAATAATTGACGAAAACAGTTATTTTCATCACAAACAAAATTTGCATGGCAAAAAGCAGCAATTATACCTTTTAATGCTGACAACTATGTTATTAGCTTGTCATGAGGTAGGAAAAAAGTTTGCACACTAGTATTCCAATAAGCCACTTTGAAATGCTCCTGTTATTTTATTTATTAATATATTATGAACATGTTATGTGATATTTCAAACATACTGAAATACTTTAGCCGCTGAGTGTTTCTGATATCAGTGAACCCGGAGAGGAGTGATTATTAAACGCTCGGAGCGCGGAGGGGAAATTGTTGCCGCTCCTCTCCGCTCACATACTCTGCTGGGGACACAATGTTTTTTACATTTGTGGAGTAAAAATAATAGTTTTTCTTTTGAAGTAAAAAGATTATACCCTTGGGGTCAGATGGGCCACCAGAATTGGCATGGTGTTACTAGTGTTGTCAATTTTAAATTTAAAACTGATTGTAATTAATGGGGTTATATAATATTTTCATGAGCTAATGTTTGTGAACTAGTGTTTGTCTGACATAACTAGTGTTAGTGAACTAGTGTTTGTCTGACAGGACTAGTGTTAGTGAACTAGTGTTTGTCTGACAGGACTAGTGTTAGTGAACTAGTGTTAGTGAACTAGTGTTTGTCTGACAGGACTAGCGTTAGTGAACTAGTGTTTGTCTGACAGGACTAGCATTAGTGAACTAGTGTTAGTTAGCGTGGATCACAGACCTCCACATCGTCGTAGTGCGGCGGGAGGCCCTGCGAGGCCTCAGGAGTGATGTAGATGTTGGATCCGACCAGCGAGCCGAAGAAACTCTCCAGCCGCTCCTGAATGCGCCACAGCTCATCCTGCGAACAGATGAAGAACAGGTCAGCTCCCTGACAAACACCGCGGGCCAGTCTCCTCTCCGCCAGTCTGACCTTAAACCTCTGCGGCTGGTGCAGCTGAATAGTGGCTCTCCTCTCCTCCAAGTCCTTCTTCAGCTGGCTGAACTTCACTTTCCCTGCTTTATTCAGCACTTTCTTCTTGCCGTTCACGCAGCGGCAGACGTTGAGGTCCGTGGCGTATCGCAGGCCGCGAGCGCAGAGCTGCTTCACATCTGACAGCTGGAACAGAGAGCTGTAATAAGAGGCCAGATCCGGATCGGACCGGTGCAGGACCAGCGGCTTCTGCTCCCAGTACTGCTGGAAGAACTCGTCCAGCCCGACCGGACCGATCAGACTCTGGAAGAAATCACGGGGCGAGTCGAAGCACAGCGGAGCGGAGCCGTTCACGACCTTCATCTGCTTGACGGGCACATCATCATCCTCCTGTCCATCACGCTGCTTCACTCTCCTGCCTTTATTTGGCATCTCTGTGGAGTAAAGATGCTCTAAATATCAAGTTATTCTTGATCCCAAAATAACCTAAACCTTCTGATCACACTGGGAAAAGTGCTGTGCTTACACAGTATTTTTATCTTTATATACCAGACAAACGCACTGAGGAAGATATTTATTTAGCTTCGCATGAAACATTTAATACCATGACTTTTTGAATTTAATAACTTTTTAAGGCCTTAATATGTGGATGGAAAAGTTAAGACTTAAAACTGCAGAAACCCTAATTAATAAACAAAAGTAGGCCCATCATATCAGGCCATTGGAGCATATCTTCAATATATGTGACCCTGGACCACAAAACCAGTCATAAGGGTCAGTTTTGTGAAATTGAGATTTATGCATCAGCTGAAAGCTGAATAAATAAGCTTTCCATTGATGTATGGTTTGTTAGGATAGGACAATATTTGGCTGAGATACAACTATTTGAAAATCTGGAATCTGAGGGTGCAAAAAAATCTAAATATTGAGAAAATCATCTTTAAAGTTGTTCAAATGAAGTTCTTAGCAATGCATATTACTAATCAAAAATTAAGTTTTGATATAGTTACGGTAGGAAACTTACAAAATATCTTCATGGAACATGATCTTTACTTAATATCCTAATGATTTTTGGCATAAAAGAGAAATGTATAATTTTGACCCATACAATGTATTGTTGGCTATTGCTACAAATATACCCCAGCGACTTAAGACTGCTTTTGTGCTCCAGGGTCACATATTTGGTATTGTAAACATTTACTTCAAGCTTGATTTTTGGCCATCTCTGCTTTTAACTATTCTGCATACTCTGTATTCTTTGAGTTTATGACTTTGAGATACAGAAAGATGGAATAAATCAACTAAATGACGCGTGACTAAGCTTTTAATTATGGGGGGAAACGCAGACACGTGACAGTACGAGTTGTAGAGGAGGAGAAAAGCAAAACTTAAAAGAACATTTGTAATTTTAAAACGCATCGTCAGACTGTCAAACTAAATTACAAAATGCAATTGATGATTTGCATTTTATCATCACTACTATCTCGAGGCAGATTTGCCAATACAAAATGGAATACAATATTAAACTGGAAATAATTGTTTTTACAAAGCATTTCCTTACCGATCGAAAACAATGTTAAGTTTAGATTTTTTAAATTTCGTTTTTAAAACAGACTTGGAGTAACAGACGTGTTTAATGTTCCCTCTGCTGGAGATAATTTCTCAACAAATAAAAGCAAAGACAACTATGTTAGCTTATATACATAAAAAAAACTAAAGATTCCGGGCATGTTCGCCATTATAAACTATATACGAGCAAATAACAGTCGCGAGTCTGCTAAACATGTAGCGACTTACCGACGAGAGCGTCACAAACCCACGTGCGCGGACTCCTGTGTCACATCTAAAGCGCTCCGGGTGAAAACCTTCAAAAAGTGTTCCGGGACTACTGACTCCAGGAGACTTCAGACGAGCTTCTTCTTCTTCTTCTTCTTCTTGGCTTTTAACGGCGGCTGGCAACCAGCGTAATTAGGTGCATTACCGCCACCTTCTGCTCCTTCTGCTCGAACAGAGCGTTACATTCTACTTATTAATCCCGTCCTTTTAAGAAAATGAAAGAAAGCTTTACTATTTATTTCACTTGCCCATTTTATTAAAGATTTAAAATGTACCACCTGAATTCCATTCTTCTTGATTTCAACTATCAATTTCCAATTCTCACCTGTATACTTCAGACGAGCTTCGGGAGTTACTGTAGTTTTTCTCGATTGCTTAGACACAATTCACCATTTTCTCAAAAGTATAAACACAATCTCACAACTACACACCGACTTGTACATACCTCAATCTGTCATGTCAAAATCAAAAACATATTCTCTTCTGTCGTAATCAAACTTTAACCTCAGAGGAGACACACGCGCACACACACACACACACACACACTCGCGCACACACACACACACACACACACACCCAC
>NW_015555701.1:528570-529706 GCF_001515605.1 Sinocyclocheilus anshuiensis
CACACACACACACACACACTCACTCTCTCTCTCTCTCTCACACACACACACACACACAAAACCTCTTATTGGGAATCAGCAGTTATTTTACAACTCAGAGTCTCTTACAGTAAACAGCATAAATACAGGAGCGCAGATACTGTAAAATACAAAAACAAGCGTGAGGAAAAATTCATTTATCACACTACTGTGAAGAGACCTGAAATCCAGCAGGAAAACTCAACACCAGTGAACTGAATATGAGATGCAACACTACGGTACACTGTCTCTTAGCGTACAGTAGATCAGAATGTGTTGGAGTTTGTTTAGAGAACTGAATGATTCAGTTACAGTGTGTTAGCCATCGAGAAGAACGGAACTATACGCTGTTACTTTGTTCATTCTCATCACCTCTAGACATATTTCTGAATCCAGCTGAATCATGTAAAGAGTTTAATGAAATCTCCCCCAGTGACACGCAGATTCTTCAGGTTAGTGTCTGTGAGACGGCGGCTCCGGGTTCGAGTCTTCGATGATCCTCGCTCTGGAAGCGCCAGCCTCTCGCACTCGGTCTGAGTAAACGGCTGAGGAATCTGCTGCAAAGTCAAGGAACACAGTCAGAATAATTCCTCTGCAAATCACAGACGCTTCACTGCTAACCTGCGCCTGCTGCTCCAACACAACTTCATTGTTTTCATTTCAATGAAATGGATGTACCATAATTTAGTTTTATAATTATTTAATATTTTGTATTTTACATACTAAATCATTACTTTTTTACCCTGGTAATCACTGTTTGTGAATAGACCTGAAAATGACTTTTCTAACTTAAACTGGTGTAAATCTAGATTGTTTCGGAGCGCAGACTTAAGTTTGGTCTCTTTTCGAAGAAAACACTTGGCAGATTAAACCTGGATCTGCAGGTGCTTAGTAAAGTGCCCCTGTAATCCGTGGTGTAGGTTCAGTCGTAGCGCTTCACCACCTCTGCACACACACCGATCACAGCATCTCTCCAGACTACAGTCAATAAAGCCCTGTGTACTTACCTTTTTACACTTACGCTAGCTAGGGCTGGGTGATTTTTCTGATTTTAGCCATTAATTATCCATTAATTAGAATTCAATGTTTTGCCACGATTTTATTTTTTAGAAATCGAG
>NW_015555701.1:529763-530931 GCF_001515605.1 Sinocyclocheilus anshuiensis
AATTATGTCCCCACTGGATGCAACAAATGCCTCGTTTGTAATGGGTTTTAATGTTTTTGTCTCGTCGCTCCGGCCGGACAGGGCATCATCACAGTATGGTGAGGGGCGTAACATTTCCGTCACACGCTTGAGGTATTCGGCCAATCACAACGCACTGGATAGCTGGCCAATCAGAGCACACCTCGCTTTTCAGAACGATGAGCTTTGTAAAAATCGACGCGTTTCAGAAAGGCGGGGCATAGAGGAGAAACAATAATGTACAGTATGTGGAAAATAATGTTTTTTTTTTTTACTTTAAACCGCATAAACACATTTAATTACACCAAATACACAAAATAATGTTCTTTTTAGCAACGTCATATGACCCGTTTAACATTTACATCATGTTGACAGCTTCATGTGTGCTGCACTCTAATAGAATTTTCTTTAACTAGAGGGTTAATAAAGAACAAGTTACTTGAATCATGTTGTAGTTAGGCTTTATTTTCAAGTTGACTAGTTAAAAATAGTAACAAACATTCTGAAAAAAAAAAATAAAGATTTAAATTTTTTGCCAGATCACCCAGCCCTAACGCTAGCGTATGCGAAGTGCGCGTGACGTGAATTTCATCATCAGAAGAGCATGCGCACCCGATTATTGTAACCCTGCAGGTTTTTTAATAAGAATAACATGCTGAAGTTAGATATTGTGTGCTTTTTCGTCTCCAGCTGTTTTACTAATACTGACCGTACTGAGCATTTCGCTGTCTAATGCTCATGCCTTAATTCCACTATTGCATCCTTCTCATGGGCATTTCATAATTTTTTACTTTCAGTCTGCGTTAAGTCTCTTTTTTGTCTCAATTTATCTGTAAAAGAAAACCTACTTAATATTTATGCACACCAGAATGTAAGGAGTTTTTCACCTCCAGCCTTCATTGACAATTATATATAAATTATAGGGATGTAAGGATGAACCACGAGCCGGTTGAAAATCAATTCAAATATGTGACGATTCAAATCGGTTGAGATGCTAAACAAATCACGATACAATTGGAGTAGGAGTTTATCTGAATGTGTCTCTGAGGGGAACTGACTGTCTTTAGAAAGTTTAGATGGCATTTTCTTTTCATCTTGCCTCTGAACAATGCATATTAAAGTAGTGTTCATAAGCGCTGCTTTGTTTACA
>NW_015555701.1:531524-540611 GCF_001515605.1 Sinocyclocheilus anshuiensis
ATCATTGCTGTTCATAAGCAGCTCTGCTTTGTTTACAGCGGTAACCAAGGAAACACTGCATCATTGCTGTTCATGAGCGCCACCTGCTGTCAGAGAGTGATTCTGCGTCTCATTCAGCTCGTCTGCTGCTTCCTTCAGATATGTTTTATGTAGTATAGTTTCACAAAACTAAAGTCAGACCATTCTGTTTTTATTTTAGCTTTAGAAATTATACAGACTAATTTAGATTAAAACTGCTCATGCAGCATCTTTGTTTGGATCATGATTAAAATGCACTGGTTGCCTCCGGTTTTCAATGGAAAGAGCACAGACAAAGCCTTAGTTTGTTTAGATGAAGAGCTTTCTTTTATTTGTGTAACTTGTTTGATTTGGGGTTTGTTTTAAAATTTCAATTTAGTTTTGATATATTTAAATTTCACAAAGAAACATGTAGCAATAGCCTAATAAAAGGACACATTCTCATTTACTGTATAATGTCTTCAATCTCATTTTGTAAAAAAAAAAAACATCGTGAGAAAATCTAATCATGAATCGAACCGAACGTGAGTTGAGTGAATCGTTACATCCCTAATCAATTATGAATGATTACATGCAAGACTACTAGTAGTTATTATGATTGATGTAGTTTGGAATTGGTCAAATGTGCTTGGAAAAAAATATGATCAGAATATCAACTTGCATAATAATTATGCATGCACTGTAGAAAACTAAACTAAAAAGAGAACAACAAAATAGTAGAGACTGCAACAACAACAGATGGCAGCATTGAGAAGCGCTTGTGTGAGAGAGACAAAACTTCAGTTTAAAAGAGTGAAAAAATGTTTTTATCGGTCATAACTTCTGGAAAAAATAGCTCAGACACTGTACTGAAGACGAAACTCTCTAGAGCTCCGACCGCATGCGTTGTGCACACTGTCAAATGGGGTATACTTTGAAAGGCTTACGAGTTCAACTGTACACGTACAAAAACGAAGTATACTTTGGGCTTAACATGATGTTTCAGCGCACTTACCTGCTTTCCTGCCACTCCTCCACAAGCCACTTTCACAGAGTCCTGCATGTTGTTGACACGTTTGAGAGCGTCGATGGCGTTGAATTCGATTCCGAAACTGTCGGCGTGCTGAATGCACAGCACATTGTCACCGAAAAGCATCTCTGGGAGAGCCGGCATGTTCATGGTCTCTGCTAACCTGCCACAGAGACATA
The DNA here is from genome assembly GCF_001515605.1 of Sinocyclocheilus anshuiensis. Lineage (NCBI taxonomy): Eukaryota > Metazoa > Chordata > Actinopteri > Cypriniformes > Cyprinidae > Sinocyclocheilus > Sinocyclocheilus anshuiensis. Next base: position 532,731 of record NW_015555701.1, read on the forward strand.
CTCAACTACATCAGCCCTCATTTCTGACCCTGCAGCACAAAAGCAGTCATAAGCAGCACAGGTATATTTGTAGCAATAGCCAACAATACATTGTATGGGTCAAAATTATACATTTTTCTTTTATGCCAAAAATCATTAGGATATTAAATAAAGATCATGTTCCATGAAGATATTTAGTAAATGTCCTACCGTAAATATATCAAAACTAAATTTTTGATTAGTAATATGTATTGCTAAGAACTTAATTTGAACAAATTTAAAGATGATTTTCTCAATATTTAGATTTTTTTGCACCCTCAGATTCCAGATTTACAAATAGTTTTATCTCAGCCAAATATTGTCCGATCCTAACAAACCAGACATCAATGGAAATCTTATTTATTCAGCTTTCAGGTGATGTATAAATCTCAATTTCAAAAAATTGATCCTTACGACTGGTTTTGTGGACCAGGGTCACGTTTCTGACCCAAGCATATCACGTTTCAGTTTTTTATTTCATCAGAATGGTACGAAACTCAATAAAGGTTTTGGCACTTGCTATGTGAACACAAAATAAATCACGACATGATTCAAAAAGCATAAATCGTCCTGATAAAAACAGTCAGACCTGTAGCGCACACGCTTGCGTACAAAAAAAAAACTCATTCTGGACCTTTGTTTAGTTTCAGTTTTTAAAACTTTTAATTCCACTTCAGCAATAATCTGCCAAGTGTCTTTAATAAGAGAGCAAGCTTAAGTCTGCTCCAAAGCATTCAGGATTTACCACAGCTTCAGTTGGAAATTCCATTTTTAGGTCTATTCTCAAAAACAGGTATGAAATGCATTGTAACTACTTCTTAAATATAATTCTGTACCGTAAAATGCCATAAAAATACAAAATACTAGGGATGGGTAGATCGACACATAGTATCGACATACGTTTCAAGTTTTTGGCACACTAGTGCTTCGAAACAGTGTTCCGGAGCATTGCTTGAACTGAGGCTGTCACATGACCTGCAAAAAAAACAAAGCTTCAAATACAAAGCGTGTCGATTGCGCTGTCCCATACCCGCAGTCCATTTAGTGCAATGTTATAGTTATATCACTCAGCATGCCTACATGTATGTAGTGTTTTTACGTGGTGTATCGTTGTTAATTATAGTACTACAATTAAAAACAATGACATGTGAATGTCTGTTGACTGAATGAAAATTAAAACACCTTGAGGGCTCAACCACTGTTCCCAAAAAGGATAAAAGTCCTTCCTTAACCACAAACATTTTTGCTGCTTGTAATCGCCGTCCACTGTTGTCAACAGCTCACATTGGCCAGAAAAATATATTATTTCAAAATATATTAAATGCAATAACTGCATTTTTATTTGTGCATTTGTGTTTTTTAACAATGTGCATGTTTGTGTTCTTTTGTAAGGAAGACACAAAAATGGTGCAATGAAAAATGACGTAGGTCTAATTTATTGGCGTATTAAACATTCTATTTATGTGAAAAGACAAGTTTGATGCAAGTAAAAATGAAGAAAATAAAGTCTTTATTGTCACTGTATTGTGCAAAATCCAATAAATTTGGGAAACTCTATTGCTGCACACACACATGCCGCCTTGCTATGACACATATGCTTATTAAATAGACAATTAAACCTTACAATGACATCCCAATGAACAAAACAGCTAAATGATCCAGTTGGTGTAAGAATCTTTATTGACCACCAGATGGCGGGGTAGAGCACTGTCTAAAGCTTCGAAGCATCAATGCAGTTTGTTGTAGCAGCCTCGCTGCTTGTTCGGCACATCCCTAAAAACCAGAGCAACTGCAGAATGAGCTTTTATACCTGTGCTGCGGTGCATCATGGGAAATGGGAGAACCCAAGTGTGGGAGGGAGTTTTTTTTTTATTATTATTGAACAGCTCTACAATGCAGAAATATTTATAAATGGCTCAGTTATTTGGTTAATTTAATTCCTGCCTGGTTAATGTCATAACATTGAAGAGTATAGTTCAGAAATCACAGAAACCGTTATGGCTGTGTGTGACTCCACCACACTTGGGTTCTCCCATTTCCCATGATGCACTGCAGCACAGGTATAAAAGCTCATTCTGCAGTTGCTCTGGTTTCTTAACAGGATCCAGCAAGATGGCTGCCAGCGGAGGTAAGTGTTGCGCTTGGAAACAGAGATTTATGTGTTGGCTGTCCAGGCCAGTGTTGCCAATTGAGCTATTTTGTAGCTAGATTTAGCGACTTCCCCACTCCTTTTGAGACATTTTTTAAAGTTTAGGGACAAATATAGCAACTTCTTGGACAAACCTCATCCAAGTCCTCATCTTGCCCACTGATTTATATTCATCTTTATATAGATCAGTGAATTAGCCATCGTGATGTCATCTAGTGACGAGACCAGTTTTAGCTACTTTCAATGGAAAGCAGTTGGCAACCGGTCCGGGCCATGTTAATAGTGTATGCTTTTATTAGAGCTTGTATCTAATCATATTTCAGCAATCGTGTTGCCAGGGTCAAAGAAATCTGCCTAAGGCCTCCAGAATCAACAGTGCAGGTGTCTGTAGCTTAAAATCAATGGCAATGAAACCGTTGCTTTAACCAATCAGATTTAGAGTTGGCAGCACCAGGGCCATCTAGCTGGCTCACGATAACGTCAGCATTTTCTCGTCCCGCCGCTGGTCGTAACCTAATCCTAGCAGCTTCAATGTTGAATCAACATTCACTATTTGATCGGTTAATCAGAGCGTTATTAGGTGGAAAATAAAGCATTAATTGAACGTTTAAAATTTATCAACATGTAGCCATTTAGTCGAAATCAGTGTTTGTTTTGTGGGAACTTCTGGAGGAACCGGAGTCTAACGTTAGCTAAGAAACAGTGTCTTTTCATTGGTTCTTTTTGCACATTTATTGTAAAATGTCTCATCAGAGATGGAACGGTTTAACCACTCTTTTCCTAACGACTGTTCAAAAACCTAATCATTTCAATAAGGGCCTGCCACCAGCGGCGGCTCGTCGGGGGAGGCACAGCTTCCCCATAATTTTGAGGTGAAAATGGGAGGATGACGATTTAATGTTAATAAAATTCACAATTCAAACAGTATATATACAAATTTAGGGAAAACCGCCTAAGCTGGATATAGGCTACAGCAGACGGCTTAATTAAATGGAGCAACAGGCAGCTCTCTTTTAACACAGACTTTTAAGGGATGGATTTTTGCTTCAAGTGATAGGCCAAGTGAAATTATATTATCTTGCTGTATGCGTGTCGTTTTCTTTACGTTTTCTGACTAAAAGCAACCAAAAAGCCATTTTAAAGTGGTTAAGCAAATAATGATAATAATAATCAACAGGGATCCCAGACCAATACAATTAGTGTGCCTCTATTTTAAAACCCATGAGCCGCCACTGATAATCTTATTCGTCAGTTTGACTGAATGAGCTGTAAGTTTTCATTCATGTTCTGTTTTCTGATGTCGAGAAAATAACAACGCTTGGTATTTTAATGTGACATGATATAACAAGAATATCCATAGAGGATATATATAATAGATCAGTGGCGAGATTGCACAATACTGACGCTATTTTATTAGACGAGCTATTTTGATCAGATCGATGTCTGCAATATTTAGCGACTAATCTTTTAAATAAAATCTATTTTCTGCTCATACCTGCATAAGAAATTACAGTAAGAAATACAGTAAGCAATGCTGCACAAAAATATTGTTAAGAGATGTTATACTGCATGAACTGATAAACTAAATGAGTATTAATAGATCACTTTAATTTAGAAAATATAATGTCCAACTCTTGTGCAGTTTTTGCATTTGACTGTTGTGTGAATATTTTATTCATGTTACAAATAGCTGATTAAGACACAGAGTGCGGGCGTTTAATGTCAGATATACTGTATATTTAATCAATGCAGCGTCTTGAACAAGTGAAACACGCATTTAATCCAATAAAACCTTTAATAGCAGAACAAGAATGACGGAGAAGGGCGAGTTGTCTTGTCTGTAACATTTCTGTCATGATGTGGTGAACTAATTTATATATTAATTGTTTATCTGCAGTGATTTCATCACTTTAGTGTGCATTTGTTGTCATACTTGAGAGAATATTTTTCCTGTGCTCCGTTCGATTACTTCTCAGATTAGGTGTTGTGAATGGGCTTTGTGATGAACTTCTTGAAGGTGTTGTATGAATTATTAAAGAATGCAAATTATGAGAGCTCATAGGTTTTTGGCATTAAGATATTCATATTAATCATATTAATTTTTCAGGGATGACTGAGGTCTTTCTGCAGAAATGCTATGAGACAATGGGCTTAAGAGTCTAGAGTTTTTACAAATGTAATCATCATTTATACATTCAAATTACTTTAGCTATTTTTTTATGTCTCAGTGGTTTTTAAACTGAGAAATGTTTCACTCGTTCAAGGCCTGGTATTAAATGTTTATTTTGAATATATGATTAAGTATAAAAAAGGACACATGACCCTTTAACGCTAGCATTCTCTATTCTTCTGTTGTCTGTCTACTTGTTTTCTTTGTAATTGTTATAAAATAATAATAACTTGACCCTCTAACACTAGCTCTAGCTATTCGATCTCTTTTCTGTCTACTTTTTCTTTATATTTAGTATATACAAAAAAAAAAAAAAAAAAAAACTTGCTACGTGTGCTGTGTTAGACTAACCGGGACTCTTCTCAGCACTTATGTTCTGTTGCTCTTTTGTTTTTACTGCTTCTATTGCCCTCAAGTCACGCTGGATTAAAGCATCTGCTAAATGATTACATGTAAATGTATTTGACATTAAATACGTCACACTCTGTGTCTTTAGGTATTATTTGTAACAACATGAACATGAAGGAAATATGATCACATAGTGTATACAGTCAAATCGGAAAGATTTTACAATGTTTTACACTTATGTAATTCATAAAGGCTAATTTTAAAATAAATTGTTTTATTTGTAATTGTGAATAATTTATGCACATCAAATGCGGTGATGTTTTATATTTTGCACACAAATGCTGTCTTAAGTTGAATCTGGAATGATATTTTGTAAGAGCAGATTTTGCGATGCTCTGTAATGAGTGTTTTTGAGCTGTACTGTGTGTTTTATTGCAGATTTTTCAGCTGAAGGCATCAGATGTTGATCTACTGCAGTCTCTCTGCTGACCGCTGACACGCTCTGTGGACCCCGAACACGGGGACAAGTCCTTCTGATCAGACACGTGTTTAAGTAGATGTTTTACCTCCTAACTCAAGCTGTGTTGCCTTGCCTTGTCTTATCTCAATTATTTTGCACAGTGATGTATAATTTACTCCAGTTATTTTTAAACTAGCCTATATTTCTCTTTATGAGCCTGCTTCTCTTAATGAATAACTAGCATGCTTTAATGCCAATTAAAACATTAGCTACCAGAATGATCAGTGAGTATTTGTAACTCCTTTGTAAACAAAATTTGCCTCTAAATTATGCACTATAAATTGAGGTGAAAGAGGTTCAGATGACTAAGTTTGGAAATATGCAAATTATATGCATTATGTAAATAAGTAGTAATGTGAAAATTCAAATAAAAATTTGATCTAAAGCTGTATTTTCAGCATCATTACTCCAGTCTTCAGTGTCACATGATCTTCAGAAATCACTCTAATATGCTGATTAATATAAGTGTTGTAAACTGATGGGCTGCTTCATGTTTTTTTTTAACCTGTGATACTATTTTCAGGAATCTTTGAATAAAAAATTAAAAAGAACAGCATTTAGTCAAATATAGGCTAAATATATTATTTTCTATTATTAGTCCTATGGTAATGGCTATAGTTAACAGTACTTTGGTGGTGTTCTAGCCAGTTTTAAACATGCAATTGAGCAACTTCTGTTGGAAAATAAACTCCTCTCAATCTAGCAGTGTGCAGTAACTATCGGCCAATCTCTAAATGGCCTTTTTAATAAAAGCGATTCATTTTCTTTTCATTCAAAAGCTTTTAGAGAAAGTAGTGTTTTTACAGCTTCAGTCTTATTTGGATTCTTTTAATATTTTCGAGTCTGGTTTTAGATAATTGTGTAGCACTGAGTCAGCTCTGTTGAGGGTTACAAATGATATCTTGCTTGCTCTGGATTCTAGGGGTGCTCCGATTGATGGGCTACCGATCACTATCGGCCGATAATCACGTTGGGATGATTGTTTGGCGGTCTCTAAAAGGCCGATCTCAAGCTGATGACGCTGCTGTGAGAGGTTTGGCCCGACATGCAGCGGCACGTCTCAGTCTCTGTCCGGCGCGGGTGAACTCATTATAATGCTGAAGGTGAGGTACTCACCTAAATATTTCTACATTAAATAACTTATAAAGTAATTTGAAAACCTTGTGTGAGACGTAATTTCACAAACAGCGAGAGTGAATGACCGCGCACGCGCTCTCAAAATACGCAAATGGCTTCAAATCACCACATCGCGTCTGTCTATAAGCGAGCTGCACAGTCGACACAGGAATCATCACTTGCACAGTCGAGGCAGTGTCACATCGTCACTAAAGTTTATAAATTGCGTTACTTTTTAATGCTTGCCAGTGTTTAACCATTCAGCGCTCGCGCATTCTCCTGGAGACTGAGCTCATGCACACTCGCAGCGCGCACACATAACGCCAGGTTCACATTACTCCGTTTGCAGTGCATATGTGATGCGTATTTTTCCGCACTTATGTTAACAGATTAAAGCGTTCACTGCACACGGGTGCGGTCCGGCAGTGTGTTCAGGAGCGGTGCGTCTGCAGCAGTGCAGAGATCGTTTCCGCACCGAGTCTATTGCTGCGCTGCAAGCGCTGAATTAAAGTAACCGTGCATTGTTTGCAGTAAATATGAACATGGATTGGCACAAAAATGTAGCTATTACACCATAAATGCATATTTTTAAAGTCTACTGTGTTTCACAGTCAACACATATGGCTTGTTGGCTAGGTTTAAAGGAAAAGAGCACTTTTAGATAAACAAGGCAATAATAGATGGCGCTCGTGGAGGAAGGAAAACAGAGTTCTTTATGAACCGCAGGATTGCTTGTAATAAAGATCTAAATGCAAACGAAAAGGCAGTAGAGCTGACTATTTCAATCAATGGTGACTTTGTGATAACATAAGAAAAGTAGTTTAAATATTTTGCCACTTGCTTGAGCAAGTGGTTTGCTTCTTATCTTGAAAATAGGGCTTTTGGTCAGGGTTGGTTTTTGGGAGGAGATTCTTAACTATATACACAAGTACACAAGCCTTTTATCGCGACGTTTCGACAACTTTCTGTGTCTTCTTCAGGCATGACTTGTGTAAAATAAATCTTTCTTTCTGATATTTCAAAATAAATTTTCTATTTTATTTCTCTACACCGTGTATGTGGTGGAGCAAAAATCCTCTCTTATCCTCTTCTCACCCTGGAGCTGTGTGTGCAGCTTCTTATACCCCGAGCAGGGCCTAAGCTCCCTCCCTCTTGTTTATTTTTGAACTTTCGGAGCCTTTTCTTTGCAATATCTAACACATTTAAATGCATTTTTTGAATTTAAGCACTTCATCTTTCCCTTACACTCTTATAAGTTTATTTCTTTGTTTTAGTACACACTTTTTTGTGTTAACAACCTCACAGACCTATTGTTTTATTTATACACACTTTTTTGTGCTATGCAGACCCCTTTCCAACACATATTTTTGTGTTATTTTTTATGTTTGGCACCCCCATTTTCTTCTCAACATTCACAGTGCTTTTCTTTAAAAAAAAAACATTTTCCTGTGCTGTGATATTATTTGCTTGTAGCTCACTACTGTACATTTTTGTGTACCATCTTCAAACCAACTATATACATACAGGTGCATCTCAATAAATTAGAATGTTGTGGAAAAG
>NW_015555702.1:0-249 GCF_001515605.1 Sinocyclocheilus anshuiensis
TGATAACTTGAGTGCAATAATTCCAAAGAATGCCCAAAAGAAACTCAAATCGGTCCTTTTTGCCACCGACTGTCCTGCCTAGTTCACCTATATGCACGCGCCGGCCCTTTACCTGATTGGACACACTTAGTCACACTTATAGGTTTAGAAAAAGAAAACCAGAAAAAGAAAAGCAGAGTCATTTTAAAAGCTTTAATTTCTAAAAAAAAAAAAAAAAAAAAAAAAAAAAAAAAAAGTAAAAAATTTTTT
>NW_015555702.1:439-778 GCF_001515605.1 Sinocyclocheilus anshuiensis
ATATTTTTTTTTTTTAAAGGACATAGTTAGGGATGATCAAGTACATATATCCCCCCCCATACCAATTTGAACCTTTACTGTTATTTTGCTGGAATTTTAAGTTGGCCTTTCTGGAAGAAATGTATAGTTGCTACTCAGACAATTTTTGGCAATAACCACTACAAATGATTACAATACAAGAGCATGTAGACTCCGTTTGGAATCCTGCTTGAAAAAAATAAAATAAAATAAAAAAAGCTCTACAAGGTTAAGAAGAGGCACCTTGAGTGGGTTTCTTATAAGGATCTCAAGTCACACAACAAATAGAAACTCAAATATCAAATGTTTGGAATTCTGCTT
>NW_015555703.1:0-12955 GCF_001515605.1 Sinocyclocheilus anshuiensis
TGTGCTTTCTTGGCCATTGCTGTGGTGTTGTCAGCCCAGGAGAGACACTTATTGTAAAGTGTCACCATTTAAACTATAATACGTTTTCATTTCATTGCAAATAATGAAGTGTCCAAACCATTACATTCAGTTCATATTTAAGTATATTCTTTTAAGTTATAAGTAAAGGTTTACTAAAGTGTACTTTTGTTTCATAAGGTTATGCAAAAGATTATTTTTCCTAGCTGAGATCCAGATCATTGTGAACCTATAACAGGAATTCAGATCATCACGAGCCTGATTGTGATTAAAAAAATCTTGTGTCTAACAAATATAGATTCAGCTTAATCATGATAAATATGAATATCTCAAAGCCAGTCGTATGTCACCGTGTACTTCACCAGCATTAGTTGCACTCATTACACAGACTGACTAAATTAGACCGTTGCTTTATCTGATTACTGTCATGCTAGTGCAGCCGCACACTATCCCTCAGTATGAGGGATATGTAAATAAGTCCAGGTCTGCCTATGTAATGATCCAATTGTGTAAATAAGGCTGCATATTGATAACGAGATGGCATGAGGGAAAAACAAGAGTTTCCCATCACAGCAGGGACTGACAGCAGGGCCTCTTCAAGACAAGTGCTAACAAAGCCAGTTGCTGTAGAATAATCCCTAGTTAACAGTACTTCTGCTGGTCTAGTATCAGACATAGCTGTTTTGAAGTGAAGAGTTGCATGAGATGATGGTGACTGGTCACAAATTTCATTCAAAATGTAATATGCAAATAGCAATGTAATCCTGTATTTGAATTGACATAAATTGTAACAATGTAACAATTGCTTCCGAATGAAAATTTTAATTTAATATTGTAATTTTGCCATTTACCTTTCCTTAGGATAGCATTGACATTTATTACATCCTAAAGTTTTAAAAGAAATGAAATGGATGTTTTAAATTAGTTAATGCAATAAGATAATTAAATGCATTTATCATCATAAGGCATTTGAAATTGCATTTAAGGACATGTTAGCTGTCATTCAATGCATCAGAGCTGTTTTTTCCTCACCTTGTGAAAGTGAGCTTAGCTGTATTGAATGTGCACTTGTATCATTCTCCAAATCTTAAAAGTATATGCAGATAATATAATACTAATAAAAGAGAGTACACTTTCACAATAATGTTTCTTAACACATTTAAGTACATTTTTAAAAAAAAGTGCACTATTTAATGTCAAATTAAAAGTTTCCCCCTAAAGTACATTTTAAATCTTGTTTTAATAATCTTTTGCTGTTCTTTAAAGTACACTTATTTGGATGTGTTGACTAAAAGCACATGTAAAGTAGTTGATTATAATTTTAACTCTAGTGTGTTTGTCACGAATCCGGTCTATAAACTTCCGTTCACTCACCACCAGAGGTCACCCGCTCTCCACATGGACTCTCACACTACACAGACTGTTACACATTACCCTGGACTACATTTCCCATGGTCCATTGCACTAATCACAAGCTCACCTGAAACCAATCACACACAGCTGCTACCAATAACACACACTATATAAATCAGTCTCACACCACCATTCAACGCCGAGTATTGTATGCGCATATCGCTAGTCAGTGATAGCTACGTTATGGAGCCATTTTGTTAGCCATTGTTTATTTCCAAGTCCTTGTCCTAGTCTTAGTCTAGTTTTGCCTTGCCTGTTTTCCGGTCCTTTGACTATTGCTTGTGTTTACAGATTACCCCTTTTGTCAAGCTCTCTGGATTACGTTCGCCAATCGATGACCCACGCCTGCCCTAGGAATACTCTTTGTCTTGCCTCATTCATGTCTGTTTGCTGTTTATTGACCCATGCCTGATTGTGACCACGCCTGTGAATAAAGCTCTGCATATGGATCTGCACGCTTCCTCTGTTCTCTCCGTAACAGAGTTATTCTACATTGCATTTATTGCAAATGTATTTTAAATGTATTAGATTGCAACTTCCTCATAACAAATGTGTAATTCTAAAAATATTTAAATACATGACATACAAGTTTTACTTGAAATTACATTACATTTTAGTTGACCATAAATGCTTGTCAGTGCATTCAACAGTACACTTTCAAAAACCAATAGAATTATGAAATTACATATAAAGACATACTTTAGTCCCACTTAAGTATGCCAAAGAAAACACTTAATTTAATATACATTTTAAGTATAATACATTTTCATTTAATTACAAATAACATAAGTGTCCTTAAACATTATATTCAGTTCACACTTAATATTCTTTTAAAGTATGTTATTTCTGTAATAAGTACTCTTTTTACCTTTTTTTTTGACAAGAATGTTTCGTTTAATGTCAGTTTATGAAATTCTGTGTGTTTGGATAATTTTAAACCATATTTTACAGACATTATCATTATGATATGTTGTATTATGATACACCATTGTTGCTGGAGCATTTAAAATAGTGACACATTTTCAAACATTTTCATGATTTTTTAAATTTTCCAAATGTATAATGCTGTAGATTATATACGTATGTACAGCTCTCGTTTCCAGGCAATTGCATATAACATCAAAACAATCAATCCAGTATGTTATTAAAAACTTCATTATTACCCAAACCATCCTACTGCTTCTTTCCATGTTTGACAGCAAGTAGTCGCAATTTTGATTAATCTCATGCGGTTATTTGAATCTTTTGAATTTGTGAAGTTGTTGTTTACTGTATCTCCTAAACAAGTTTTGTTGTGCATGTATAGATCTAGAGAGTGTTAAATATGAAGTGTTTTCTCCACAAACGACAAGAAATAATTGTGTTCCTCCATTTTGTCAACTGCTGGGCTATATACAAGAGACATCAATAGTAGCCTAAATAAATGAATAATGGGTTTCATTCAAGTTTATTTGTGAATGGCCATCACCAGTGATTTTACAGATTCATAAATAAATTAGGGATAATATAATGTGCACTCCAATTAAACTGGTTTCATTATGCAATTTCCACCCTCTTTCTCTCCTTGTTGAACGAGCCTGACTCACGGCTGAACATCTATGTCTGTACGATAAAAAATAACTTAGAATCTGATGTGCCAATAAAGTGAAACGAAAATATAAATGACAGTTCTGCATAAATTAAAGTGTACTGAATCAGATTCAGTGTTTTATCAACTGCAAGGATCAAGTAACATGACTAACATGATTTAATGACAATATCCTTATGTTATATTGCTCTTATCAGCACTACAATAAACATTTCATATTGACATGCTGTAGCCCTGTCTAGATATGTACGCAAGCTAAAACATTCCTTTTATGATTTAGCATACTGAACCCACTTTGAAGTTAGCAAAACCCGGGTTACGGATGTTGTTTGTTATGCTCACTAAAACCTGTGAACGTGACACAAAGCAGTAGACGGTCATTATTACTATGATGAGAGATATGCTGATTATGCCCATATTTATTGGTTGAAACCACTTCCTTTTAAAACACGTTTGAGGCATTATTTGATCTGAAGCCCACAGCTGCGTTTTTAATATGATCTCTTTGTGTTCAGGCGCCTCTTATATCAGACCCTTCATTTGGCACCCATGGCAACTGAGAGACGGGACGCTGAAAGAGAGGGGGAGGTGAAGGTAAGAGACGAAAGAAGATGAAGTCTGTAAATGACAGCTCGCTGCTTAAAAAAAAGAAAAGAACAAAAGATAGTCTAAATGTAGAGGAAGTTTTGGGAATGCCAAGCTATTGTTTATCGTACAAAGATTTATGCATGTTTGGATGAGTGCAAAGTTTGACTTTCTTGGAACCACTGCAGATAACAGAGAAGAGGAGATGAATATGAAATAAGAGTAAACATTGACGCTCTTGTAACCCTAAAGGAATGATAAAGCATCAGTCTGATGCAAGGCAGCAAGGAAAATTCCACGAACCGCGTTTCCTCCTCAACAAGGAAACGCACACACATTGCCTTTATCTTATGACATAGGAATTCATTGAATTTGTAGGGCAGAAAGATCATAATAATCTATGAACTGTGAGGTCAGTGAGAGTCTGCATCGTGAAGTTGAGGAAAATCGAAATGAATTAAGAGTGACAAAACCTCTGACTTTTGACAAAAACAGAAAGTCACATGGCAGAAGCCCCATGACATGAAACTAATGGTTGATTAGATGTATCTGAGGAAAAAGATGTGTTAACGACGTTTTGCTTCAGGCAGAAATAAGTTAGTTTTTTTTCTCCGTTAGTTTCTAATTGTAACACAAACGTGTACATCATTTTTTAATAGCTAATAACTATAAAACAAACGCATGAATCTCTTAGTGGCAGTTCACAACTTGTCTTGTGCCATGACTAAAAAATAGACTAAAACCACTGAAAGCATACAGTTTATGATCACCACTAGCCTACATGTTCTGTTTTGCTTATTGTTTTTTTCTCTCTCTTTTTTCCGCTAACTTAGTAGGGGTACGTTTGCAGTAAACCAGTATTTGGCTAATTTGTTTAACAATGATTTCGCAAACAGCACATCTTCGCATGTGTCCGGCACAGAAAAATGTGCAAAGTCATGCTGCCTGCCATAGACAGCTCTCTGTAATTTGGTCATTCCACGGAGCATTTACTTCTCGAGGCAGTGGATCTCGCGGAGTATCGCGATATTTGAGCAGGACCTATTTAAACACCTACCACAATCGGGAGTTCACACTCATTCATTGACAGACAGTCGGATTGTAGAAGCACTCGAAGGTAAGCACTCCTCTGTTAAAACTTTTCTTTTCTTTCCACTGAAAATGCGAATCATGCGAAGTAACCGGACACGTTTATCATGTTCTTGTTTATCATGGAAATTTCCATGTAATCTCGTGACTGTATATTTGGAGGGAGAGTTTCGTTTTCTGTAATGTGATATATAGTTACGTTTATGATGTGTCTTTACATAAGTTTGAATTATTGATGCATTGGGAATTGTTGCCTTGTAAACTTTTTAATGTTCTTCTGCTGTGCAATAAGAACATATCTGAGTGTTATCATTTTTAAATTACGTTATGAAATTATTATAATAATAATAATATTTGTTATATTCATATAAATAGACTTTATAATAATAACTTTACTATTATACTAAGTTAGTAACTGTTAGTACACGTGTTGCAAATTAAGGAAATCTTGGTATAACGAAATAAAGAAAAGGACTTCCTGAGGACTAACTGTCATATTCTACTCTTTTCGGTTCTATTTATATCAAGCAGTTAATCACATATACTCTGTAATATGTATTTTTTTATTTTTTCGTACAGATTTTTGTGCCTTTCTGAAATGTGGCATTAACGTTTTGTTTGTTTTTCTACCAACATATTTACTATTATTTCTTTTTTATATATATATATATATATTTTTTTTTTTTTGTCTCTTGACCCTAGCAGAAAATGGCAGCTGGAAAAGCACATATTGGCAAGCCTGCTCCAGACTTCACAGCCAAAGCTGTGATGCCAGATGGACAGTTTAAAGATCTCAGTTTGTCTGACTACAAAGGTATAACCTTAGCATTAATGCAGTGAAGAAGAGCTGTCAATACACAAGCAGAGTGTAATATGTGAGACATCAAGAAAATGTAACTGTAAATATTCTGCATTTGTTATTTGTAAAAAAAAAAAGTAAGGTGTGCAAGTAAGGATTGTCAGGAAACTCAAGGGTGTGACTTTGGATCACACATATTCATTAGCGATAATACACATTGTGTAACATTGTCTACACCCTGTGCACTTGAGGCAAATACGTTTCTATTGTTTCCAGGGAAGTATGTCGTGTTATTCTTCTATCCATTGGATTTCACCTTTGTGTGTCCCACTGAGATCATCGCCTTCAGTGATGCAGTCGAGGAGTTCAGGAAAATCAACTGTGAGGTCATTGGTGCTTCTGTTGATTCCCACTTCTGTCATCTTGCCTGGTGAGCGATAAAGATGAAGAAAAAACACGTCAAACTAAAGGGGTCATTTAATACTTTTTTGTATATTTAATAGTTTCCCCTAATGTCCATTGTTTCTAAAGTTTGCTCAGAGACATAAACGGCCTGTTGCACGTTTTAGAAACACCCCCTTTGAGTGTAAAATGAGCAACCGTGATCTCACACTGGTGTTACCGTAGCATCACTGATATACCCAAAGTTTATTATTATATCCCATTATAAAGGTGTTCATGATACAGGATGAGTTTATGATGACAGAATTTTCATTTTTGGGTGGACTATCACTTTAACCTCGTCTTATAGAAAATTAGAATTTAGTCAAGAATCGACTTTCAGAATAAACTTTTCTTTTTTCTAAAAGATTTTGATCATGCAGTAGATGTCATTTACATGTATAATGGAAGGTCATAACAGAGGCTTAGTTTTAATACATAACTCATTTTTTTTGGACTGGGGAGGATGTGATTCCTCATTATATGAAACCCCTATACTGTTATATACCTGTTATACTCTACTCTGCACTCTAAAAAATGCTGGGTTAAATACAACCCAGTGCTGGGTAAAATAGGGACAAACCCAGCAATTGGGTTGTTTTGACCCACGGTTGGGTTACTACCCAGAAGGTTGGGTTAAACATTTAACCCAACCGCTGGGTCAAAACAGCCCAATTGCTGGGTTTGTCCCTATTTTACCCAGCACTGGGTTGTATTTAACCCAGCATTTTTTAGAGTGTGTTATACTCTCTGTATACCCCTATACCTGTTATACTGTACTCTGTTATACTCTCTGTATACCCCTATACCTGTTATACTGTACTCTGTTATACTCTCTGTATACCCCTATACCTGTTATACTCTACTCTATATATTGATAGTCATTCTGTTCCTATTTAGTCATGTGCTACAGACAGAGTTGCTCAATATTAATGAACTTGCTAATGAATGACAATGTTTGATCTGTGCGATCATTTCAGGATAAACACACCTCGGAAACAAGGTGGTTTAGGGCATATGAATGTCCCTCTGGTGGCAGATTCCCTCCGCTCCATATCTCAAGACTATGGTGTTCTTAAGGAGGATGAGGGTATTGCATACAGGTATGAAGGGACTATCTAAATTCAAAAGAATATTATCAAAATTTACTATCAAAAGTAGTCCGTATTTTTTTTTTTTTAGGGGAGAAATGAATATTCTAATTCACCAAGGATGCATTAAACTGATCAAAAGTGACATTAAAGAATTTTACACTGTTACAGAAGATTTCTGTTTGAAATGCATGCTGTTCTTTTGAACTCTCGATCATGGATTCCACAAAACTATTAAGCAGCACAACTGTTTTTAACAGTGACAATAATAAGAAATGTTTCTCAGCAGCAAATCAGCATATTGGAATGATTTCTGAAGGATCATGGAGTAATGATGCTGAAAATTCAGCTTTGCGTCACTGGAATACATTTTAAAATATATTAAAATAGACAACTGTTATTTTAAATTGTAATATTTTACAATATTACAGTTTTTACTGTAATTTTTTGGATCAAATAAACGCAGCCTTGGTGAGCATAAGAGACTTCTTTCTAAAAAAAAAAAAAACCTTACCAACCACAAACACAATATTGTGTTTTTCTACTACGTTGTAGTAATGGGGTTTGGCATGCAAGATTAAAATAAAACAATTCAGGTCTCTCTTTTATTTTACTATTGACTTCTTCTTTTTTTCTTTCCTAACTTAGAGGACTTTTCATCATTGATGTCAAAGGCATTCTGAGGCAGATAACCATCAATGATCTGCCAGTGGGCCGCTCCATTGATGAAACCCTGCGCTTGGTGCAGGCCTTTCAGTTCACCGACAAACATGGGGAAGGTACAGCATATTTTCTCATCTTTGAACTGGCGGTACTTCTAGATTTTGACATACTGTTCCTTTCATACAGTGCAGTATGTTCCATGTAATATCAAAACAGTAGAGCGAAATGGGTTTCAAAGTCAGCTCATTTTTTTAAATAATTTTTAACAACACTAATATTAAATATAAATTTGTCTTTTGTTGTTGCTTATTTTCCCTAGTTTGCCCAGCCGGATGGAAGCCCGGAAAAGACACAATTAAGCCCGACGTCCAGCAGAGCAAAGACTACTTCTCCAAACAACACTAAAAAAACACACTAGACTGTGCAGCAAAGTCTAATGAGCCTGTACAAGGACTGTCAACATGAAATACTGCTACTAGTTAGCCTAGCTAGCACATCCATGTAGGAGTGGTATATGAAGCTACCTGAATTGTATTGTAACATTTGAGTTAGTGTATAGTCTGTCTTATGGTCTTTTTTGTTGTGAAAAGAGATGCTATATAGTGGGGACCAACTTATTGTATTGTCACAAATTCAATTTCATTTCAAACAATAAACCATTTTTTTTAACAATAAAGTTTTTTATTAAAAAAAAAATATATATATATATATATACACACACATATATAGTAATTATTTAGTAGCCTACATAAATGTGTAGTACTACATAAATATTAGTAAATATTAATCAGGTTGTTATCAATGAAGATAGCTGGCTCTGTATTTACCGCCAAATCCGCGTGACAGTGACAGGTGTCTGTTGCGCGGGTTTATTCCGGGCAGCAATTTACCTTAAACCGTTATCCTATATTTTTTGCATTGTACATAATAATAAATGATAATATTTATAAATTAACAATTTGATTTACATAAACAACGACAGATTAGTTACATTAATAACGTTCTAATCCATTAATTGATGCCATAACAGCTTTTGAGGAGACAGTTTCACTGTGAGGAAGCTAACAGTAAAGCTAGCTCAAACATGACAAGCAGACAGAAGACACTAGCTCAAGACAAACAGGTGATTGTTGAGGTGAGATACAGAATCAATAACATTTATGATGTGAACGTAAATAATAATTTAAAAAACACTTTAAAAATATACCATACTACTAAATAAGGAGCTCGATTGAACCTATATAGTAACTTAGTTTGCATCGTTTTGATACTGTGAAATCGTAGTACATTAAAATGAAGTCCGCTTCTGTCATCGGAAGAAGCTTTCAGAATCATTCTTTCTTTTATCATTATTGTTAGTATTTTAAATGACATTAGTAGCTAATGCCTTTACCACAATTTTACTGTAAACAATCACTGTAGTAACTGTGGCATTACCATGGTCATTTTTTCGACTAAGTAGCAAATCAGTTATTAATATCATGGTAACGTTATATATTTAAATACCATGGTTTTACTATCTGATACTTTAGCTGTAGCGTGGTAGTTTTTGTAACGGTTTTACTATGCAGGTAAAAAGATAATATTGTCATATTTAAATCATAATGTTTTAAAGGAATACTAAGAACAAAAATGAAAATTTGCTGAATATATACTCACCCTCAGGCCATCCAAGATGAGTTTGTTTCTTCACCGGAACAGATTTGGAGAAATTTAGCATAACATCACTTGCTCACCAATGGATCCTCTGCAGTGAATGGGCCCAAGCCCAAACAGCTGATAAAAACATCACAATAATGCGGGTCAGCAAGTGATGTAATGCAAAATTTCTACAAATCTGTTCTGATAAAGAAACATCTTCATCTTGGATGGCCTAGATTTTCAGCAAATGTTCATTTTTGGGTCAACTACTCCTTTAATTATTAATTATATTATTATTATTGTTATTATTTGATCATTTGATTTATCATTTGAGCAGCTGTTTTGATAATTTGATTTATTTCATCTTTTTAATCATTTGAATTTTTATTTTAATTTTGTTAGGAAAAAAAACTTCCATACTTTAAGGCCCCAAAATTATAATTCTATTACATTAGTTGAAATGATCATGTAGCTTATTATCAATATACTGTGTGCTCAATTACATGTCCTCAAATAAAAATCTGTGTATGTATCTAAGTATGTGTATATGGAGTTCAAGGCACTGTTCTTTGTAAAGCTGCTTTAATGCAGTATTATAAATCAACTAAACCCTTGTGTTTCATCAGGCGCTGGATACTAAGGCTCAGTCACTGGTGTTTGTCAAACGCATGGTGGTTATAGCTGTATCCTCCATCACCTATCTGTGCGGGATATTTCCAGAGGACTCCTACAGACCCAGATACCTGGAAGGTATAATTATACACGCTGATTTATTAATGGATGAAGATCAGGCTTGAAATATCTCATACAATCAGTTTTGATGAATGTTGTTGTTCTTCAGATTTGTGTATCAAAGTCCTCAAACAGGATTGTTCATGTCCTAAAGCCCACAAACTCATCAAATGGTAATGTCATAAGTTGTATTTGTACAGTAAATTGCTATGTTTGTATATTCAAATGTATATTTAAAAGTGTATTTGTAATTCTTCATTGAAGTGTAAAATATGATGCTATATAAAGTCATAACCATACTATTGTCCTTCAAGGCTGTTGGGATGTTTTGATGCTTTGGAAAAGAGATATGTGAGTCAGACCATATTTACATATAAATCTGTTTCTATTTTTTATTTTTTTTTCATTCATCTTAATATTTTGCAGCTTCAAATGGTGGTCATTGGGGTCAGTATGCATAAGTAAATTCCCTGTTTTGTTTTGTTTTTGTTATTTTTGGCAGGTACACACAAGCCCAGATGACAGTCATGTAAGTTTACAATCTTCCGTGGATTTTTTTTTTGATGCCAAGGACCCCTAAATATATTTTACATATTCAAGACCATTTTTACTGTGTGAGGAACTGTGTAAGGGGAATATTATACAATTCCAACATTAAATAATATATTGTTATTATAATAAAGCCAAATTCTAAAGAATATATTTTTCCTAGAAAATATTTATTTTCTATTAAATCGACCTTAAAGTTGACCCTTTTTGACCCACATTAGAATAATGTTAGATGCATAAGCCTGGGGAGAAACATTTTCAATGTATAAGTTGAAGGGTAGATCTAAACGCAGGCTGTTTTCTTATTTTAAGAAATCCAAAAACTCAGGAGCACAGGAATACAGAAACAAAAACCACAGGATCACAGTGTGCAAGTCTTAACAAAATAAAGACTGAGCAAAATGCAAGAACCTACAATAAACAAATGAAACAGTGCTATATCCATGTTATTTTGCTATTTTGTACAGGTAAAATAAATGGAACTTGCACATTGAAGTTACAAATGGCCGCACACGATCTTACATTCAAAATAAGATGGATATACACAGTAATGAGTGACTAAACAAGACAGAGAAAGCACTGTAACTAACAGAAACTGGAACACATAAAAATAAGAGCCCTTAGACACAACAGAACACATAAACACTGAATTCCCGTGACAATTCCAAAGCAAGATAAAGATGACAATAGTGAGGAGAAACACACCACTCTAAGATTTTGGATTTTCATATGTGTGTCGCAAAGAAAGGGAAAATGCAATAAATTATTATAATATGCAGATTTGTTTTTGTTTTCTTATTGTATATTATACTCTTAAAAATTAGGGCTGTTAATGGAATGAAATGATTGCAATTAAATTCCGAATTTACATCATTAGCATAATTGATATGATTATGAAACCATAATCACTTTTCCAAACTGGTTGTTTTGTCTCTTATGTGTTTGTTTTCTCAGCATGTCATTGAGTCCTACCAGTTTAAGTTCCGATACTCAGAGTGTGGACCACAGATGGACATCCTGAGGTGTAGTATTGTACATTGAAATTTTGACAGTTTTTACTGTATTTTTGATCAAATAAATGCAGTCTTACTGAGCAATAAGAGATTTCTTTCAAAAAATAAAAAATCTTATTGATCCCAATCTTTTGAATGGTATTGAATATAGTTTTGCAGCATGCTGCCAAATAAATGTACATTAATGCAAAAACAATTGAAATATCCATTCACTTCACATACACTAATCATCACCTCTTTTCTTCGTTTCAGTAATGTGAATAGGAACATGAGAGTGACCTTGGAGGACACAAAGAAAGCTTCAACACTCCTGATCAGGAAGCTGTTCCTCCTCATGCAGAATCTAGAGGCTTTGCCCACTGGTGTTTACCTCACTATGAAACTACTACAATGACGATGGTACAACACGCTGCCTTTACATCCTTCTGCAATATGTTTAGAGAAGTGGAGAAGCACGGTTGCTTCCTGACAGTTTATTGAAGAGTTTAAACTAGAGATGTTGTTAGAAAAAATGAATGTGCTTAAAAACTATCTATAAATGATTGGTGTGCTTTTGTCTCATTGCAATTTAAGTCACACCACCTGAATATGAGCCACCAGGATTCAAGGCAGGTGTAAATGACAGTCTGTGGTTTGAGGGAACTGCAGTGCACTTCAGAGTGGGCGATATTCAGTCTCGTTTCCACACCATGAAGTTGCGTGTGACGGCAGCACAGAGCCGACTTGGGAAGCTGCAGGAGGGAGGCCAGTTGAGTGAGAACGACATGGACATGGAGATGGAGACACCCTCTCTCTCTCAAATCAGAGCAGCAGAAACGGTACAAAGCGGATGTTATACAGGATAAGCTTTGTTCACCAAACTGGATTCAGATTATGAAACATTTGTCTTGTGACAGGTGACCAGAGACTGTGAGCAGGACCTGCCCTCTGAAGATGGTACGTACCTGAAACAGAGGTTTATGTTCAGAGGGTTCTTAAAGCTTCTTAGAATCCTCTCAGAAAGCTCCTAATTTAGCTTAAACATTTCTACGTAGGAGTCTTAGCTTAAGAGCAATTCAGGACCAATATATATATATATTTTTTATTTTTTTATTTACCATGCTGTTAATGTTGTACTTAACGTATTTGATAGGAAATGAACAGTGACACAATAAGGTTCTGAAAGTGCTGTAATTGTTTGATCACTTTGCTTGTAGAAGGTTATGAGAGACCCAAATCATCACTGCTGCAAAGTTGCATTTTTCCAGTTGCCAAATATGTTAAAGGGTTAGTTCACGCAAAAATGAACATTCTGTCATTAATTACTCACCCTCATGTCGTTCTAAACCCATAA
>NW_015555703.1:13151-14896 GCF_001515605.1 Sinocyclocheilus anshuiensis
AAAACAAAAATAACGACTTTATTCAACAATTCGTCTCCTGCGTAACACCCTAGCGCCATTTTGGAGAATATCCACTGAACGTAAACGTCAAACGCGTGAAGCAGCTGACACAGAATAGCATACGCTGTTTATGTTCAGTGGATATTCTCCAAAATGGCACCAGGGTGATGCGGAGGAGACGAATTGTTGAATAAAGTCGTTATTTTTGTTTTGTTTTTAATACAAAAAGTATTCTCGTAGCTTCGTAAAATTACGGTTGAACCCCTGATGTCACATGGATTATTTTACCGATCTCCTTGCTACGTTTCTGGACGTTGATCGTGGTAGTACCCTTGCTGTCTATGGGAGGGTCAGAGAGCTCTCAGAATTCATCAAAAATATCTTAATTTGTGTTCCGAAGATGAACAGAGGTCTTATGGGTTTAGAACGACATGAGGGTGAGTAATTAATGACAGAATTTTCATTTTTGGGTGAACTATCCCTTCGATGTACAGCCACGGTCACACGGCAGCAGAATACAGTTGTCAGTCCTGTATTTGAGTCCTTGAACATGGTTACGTTCACACAATAACAGATATTTACGGGAGTGACAACCGCATTCTATAACCGAACTCACACCCATCTATTTTCAGGACTCACAACAGCATTCTCGGAAAACACATGCTGTAAGAACTGGACAGTTGTAGTACAGTGCGAGAGAGCCGCTCATGTGTGGTTTCACTTTGGATACGTTACGGCGACGGGGAAATGAGCTGTGCATTATCTGAAGGTTTTAGATCCAGTCACTGTTCTCCACTGGAGCGGTTTCCGTCAGTTTTGTGTTCTGTACGTGACTCAAGTGTCATGCGCGAGATGCAGAAAAGGATGCGAGTGCATATACAGGCTTGTATTCAAGATGCTACTGTAAGCTGCTCTTTGAACAGGACATTTCAAGACTCACACCTGTAAGGAAATGTGGTTGTCAATTCCTAAAACTGACAATGTGAATGTGGCCGTAGTTAATGTAGTGATTACTTTCATTTCTGGCACTATGGCATTTTTAAACTGTATCGGAGATGTTAGCGTGTCTCTGATATCGGTCACAAACATGATCACTGCATGATCTAATGTGTAGTGTCTTATTACAGTAACTCACTGTCATCATGCATTGTGTGCAATGCATTTCTTCTCCCTCTTCACGTTTCGTTGATTTTCTGCACTGCTAAAGAAACTCTTAAGCCTCTTAAAAGTCCTTGTCAGTACTCCTAACAATTTTGGACCTTAAGGGTTAAGATGCTTTCTGAATTACTTTCTTCTTTACTAGGATCTTTTCTTTAATTTTAAGAGAAAACGCACACATTTCTAAAATTTTTCTTAGAATTTGGTCACTAGGAGCAACTCTTTGCACTAAGAATTTTCATGAATACGGACCCTGGTCTGATCAAGTGTGCTGCACACGTCCTGAAAAGTCAAGTAGCTATAACTGCAGACCGGAGATCTCCAAAATGGGGCGTGAACTCCAAAAGTGGGCAGAACCTCCAAAATGGGGCGGGGTCTCCTCGCGCAAAGACTTTCACCATTGGCTCTGGCTCCAGCCAATTGTTATTGACTTACATTTCAAAATAAAACTTTATAAATTTAACATTGTTTCTAGTTCATCTAAAATAAAATATGCTATATAAGTAAATATTCTCTGTGAGAGCAGAGCCCAAAGCTCGTGGCCAGTGGTGTTCGGACTGGAGTTTGAACCTCTGCTTCATGATGTA
>NW_015555703.1:15027-41145 GCF_001515605.1 Sinocyclocheilus anshuiensis
CCCTCCCCTCTTTTGCCCCACGCACCACTGAACTCTGACCCTCTGACGGACTCTCCCACTCCCCCCTCCCAAATATACACACACAGTCACTTTAATCAGTCTAAATAAGCTCTTTTTGCACTACAAATCATTATATCTGCACTGTTGTTTACTTCACTGGTTTGCACTCTATCTGCCATGTGCCGTGTGCTGCTTTATATATATTTTTTTATATATTTTTTTACATTTTACCTTATTGTATATTTGTATAGTTGTATTTTATACTTAATCTGTATATCTGTATTTATGTTCTACTGTTAGTGTTATCTGTATGCACCAAGGGTCTGAGAGTAACGCAATTTCAATTCTCTGTGTGTATGTGCCGGGACGGGGCTCGAAATTCGCAGGGTAGGAGGGGGTAGTGACGCTGGGTGTAACTAAAAAGGTGCCATTGTCCAGTGAGGTCCGGTTGGGGAGTTATGGAACGATCTCATATCGCATAATCTTATTAACTGTTTATCTCCTGAACTGCAACTTTCTTTACCACGCTATTCAGCGCCAATCCCGCTGTGCAGTCAATTTCACTGGTTAAGCTTAGGGTCAGGTATGGGGTAGGTTTAGGGGTTAGCATTTTTTGTAGCATAATGTAGGAAATCAACACTTTAATTGACAACCAATAAAATCTTTAGAATCAGATGTGGGGCGGAGTTTGCACTGAAGTGGATTGGGGGAATAATTGCGCATGCGTGTCATGTGCTTGTCTGTCAGTGGGAGGAAGCCACGCCCTATTTTGGAGCTCCCACCCCGTTTTGGAGTTCTCACCCCCATTTGGAGATTTCCGGGATGCAGTTATACCCTTGAAAAGTGAAGCCAACACATTTTGATCACCATCTGGTGGCTAGCTGCATAAACCCTGCTCTCTCCATGTAAACCAATGGCTTGAGCCAAACAAAAAAAAATTAAATCACACTTCAAATACATTTTTCCCAGATGGATTCCATAATTTTAGGTAGTTCTTATCACGCGGGTGTATGTTGAAGTGTTCGATTTTCTAATAAGTTTGCTTTTAGTTAGATATTTGATGTAATAAAAACAGGGTGTGGTGTCATGATTGTGAGCTTGTGATTGGGTCTGTGGGAGTTTGGGCGGGACTTCACCTCACAATCACTACTGTGCTGACTGGGCTTCAAATGATTCACTACTGCTCAGAATCTGGCTCCAAATGACATCATCAGCACAAGATGGCTGTGGCCATATCTGGGTTATTTTGTCTTCACTTTTCTATAGTGGAAGGAAGTGAAGATGCGTCATTCATCTTTTTTTTATGTCTTATTGTCTTGACCTTTTGCAGAATCTATTGCACAGTTCAAACAGCCCAAGAAAGCTATAGCAAAAGGTAAGATATTTTTGATTACTTTTTTTAAATAGAGATAAAAGTGTTTTTAAACATAATTTCATGTTTTTTTCTTTCATTATATATTTGCACAGAGGAAATGTGTCAGAAGTAAAGTCACCAGGAGGAAAAAGAAGAAGAAAAAAGAGAACACATCAGACATATTAGGTTTTTGCTAATATATATTTTTTAAGTTAATGTTCATAAAATGTATTTTTACCAGATAGAAGTTTAAAAGGTTTTTGCCTGGGTAATTAGTTGTGGAGAATTCATCCTCCTCATATTCTAGAATTTATATATTTATTGAGCGGACTTCCTGTTTCTTTTCACTGAATGTACAAAATGATGTTGAATGCATGACACATCAGCTGCTTGTTACGTATGAGTATATACATAAAATAAACAATGCTTCACACTACCTTACATGAGATATTCCTTCATTATGCACAAGCTTGATTACAACGATGTACCACTTTTTGTCATTAGTTCAAATATATTTCATGCATAGTTTACCTATTCAATTGCGTGAGAAACGCATACATTCACAGAACAAGTGATGTCTGTTAAACAGGTACATTAACCAAATATAGCTATTTATCAAATATAATGACAGTTACTTTAAAATAATGCAGTTTACACTCTTTTACGCTCATTAAGAATTGCACCATCCTACAGTACAGGCACTTGTGAAATATTCACAGACAGCTGTCATTATTTGACAGAAATTATGTTGGCAAGCTAAACTTGGTCCATTAGTGGTGAACATGAATACATTTCAATAACTGTAGTTAGTCTTTAGGATACGTGGGTAGTTTCACATTGAGATCTTGCTGTAAGATTCAATCATTAATCTGCAAGCAGAATACGTCTTGCTCGTGTTCAGAAAAGACTGTCCACATCACCCATCTCCACCACCACAGTCTTCAACAGAGTAAAATTAAATGGTCACCTGGCCATTTTCTCTCCCAATACCTAAAACCAGTAAAAAGGTCATGTTTAATTTGAGTACAGTGTGTTTAGTGTTACAGAGCAAACGCACACAGACAAAAAATCTTTGATAACTCTCACTCCACCTGAGGCCTTGTATCCTCCAAATGGCACCTCCACAGGGGTGATATTGTAGTTGTTGATGAAGCAAGATCCAGCCTGCAGGTTTTCTATAACACGATGGGCTCTCTTAACATCTCTGGTGAGTCAGGAACAGACAGGAAGGGAAAATATGAGCAATTGGGGAAAGCCCCAGAAATAACACCCAATCACACAAACTACTGTTCAAAAGTTTGGAGTCAGTAAGATTGTTTTTTTTTTAAGAAATTAACACTTTTATTGAATAAAGACACATTAAATAGATCAAATACAATAGCAGAGACACTTATAATGTTACAAAAAAATTGATATGTGACCCTGGACCACAAAGTCGCTTGGGTATATTTTTAGCAATAGCCAAAAAAATACATTGTATGGGTCAAAATTATCAATTTTTATTTTATGCCAAAAATCATTAGGATATTAAGTAAAGATCATGTTCCATGAAGATATTTTGTAAATTTCCAACTGTAAATATAGCAAAACTTCATTTTTGATTAGTAATATGCATTGCTAAGAACTTCATTTGGAAAGGTGATTTTTCTCAATATTTTGATTTTTTTGCACCCTCAGATTCCAGATTTTCAAATAGTTGTATCTTGGCCAAATATTGTCCTATCCTAACAAACCATACATCAATGGAAAGATTATTTATGCTATTTAGCTTAAAGATGATGCATAAATCTCAATTTCAAGAGATTGACCCTTATGACAGGTTTTGTGGTCCAGGGTCACATATTTCAAATAAATGCTATTCTTTTAAACTTTGTTCATGAAAGAATCCTGAAAAAATGTATCACCATTTCCACAAAAATATTAAGCAGCACAACTATTTTCAACTTTGATAATGTTTCTTGAGCACCAAATCAGCATATTAGAATGATTTCTGAAGGACCATGTGGCACTGAAGACTGGAGCAATGATGCTGAAAATACAGCTTTGCATCACAGGAATAAATTACATATTAAAATAGAAAACTGATGTTTTAAATTATATTGCTTTTTCACAATATTACTGTTTTTACTGTATTTTTTAATCAAATAAATGCAACCTTGGTGAGCACAAGAGATTTCTTTCAAAAACATTAAAAACCTCAAATGTTTGAATGGTAGTGTTTAAAAAATAACTTTCACTTTACTTAGTAAAGACTCCTGCCGCCAGACCCAGAGCACTGTCATTGGCTTTCCGAAGAACCTCATCCTCGGTCTCAAAGGACAGTACTGACATCACAGGCCCAAAGATTTCCTCTCTGACACACGTCATGTCATCTGTGCAGCCGTCTGAAAACAAAACACATGAATGAACACACAACACATGATCTCAACATCAGCTGCCAACAACTCACCGAGCACACATGGCGTCATGTAGTATCCATCTTTTAGTTTCGGATCTGCTGGGATGAAGGGCTCCCCTCCACAGAGCACTCTAGCTCCCTATCAAGAAAAAGTAACTACTTTAAACCATATCATATAGTAAACGATACAATCATGCTACTACATGAATATTTTCTGAAGGTACACCTATACCTCTTTCTTAGCTTGCTTCACATATCCCAGCACCTTGTCCAGGTGTGGTTTGCTGACCAGAGCTCCCATACGAGTCTCATCCAACAGAGGGTCTCCTATCTGGATGGCTTTAGTTCTCCTGACCACCTCTTTCAAGAGCGAATTGAGCTTTGCATGAAAACTCTGGTGCCATTGCTGCACACCTACAAGTGGGGGATACAAAAAAAATAAATATTAATTAAAGAGTGTAAAAATAATACGTATTTGTATGAATATGGAGCTACCGAAGAGCATATTTATAGATGCACAATATAGGTGACCATAAACAGCAAGTGCACCAATGTGAGTGGGTTTTTATTTTTAGTGTCCAGTCTGATTTTCAACAAAAATGAATACTTTTATTCAGCCAGGATGCATTAACTTGATCAAGAGTGAAAACACCCTTACAAAAGATTTCTATTTCAAATAATTTTTTATTTTTTATTTTTTTTTACTTTCTATTCAGAATTTAAAATTTAGAATTGAAAGCAATATTGTAATCGTAATTGTGTATTTGGTCTGTATATCAGCATGGCAGTGATTACAGCCAGGTAGAAGAAAATTAGCTTGTTATTGGCTAAAAAGCAGAGGGGGAAAAAGATGTATGCTCATACTTTGACTTGACTTTCCAATACAGTACCTGGCCTTGAAACAGGAAGTTGGCCATGAGTGCTCCTCTAACAGCGTTTTCTAGGTCAGTGTCCTCAAAGATGATCAGTGGAGATTTACCACCGAGCTCCAGTGTCACTGGTTTAACCCCTCGGGAGGCCATTTCCATTATCTGTTGGGCCAAAATGGGCATTTGAACCAAGTGCAGTTTCCATTACATTTACTATTACTTAGTGACTTTTTCTCAATAGAGTGTATAACATTGGGTATAATAAACTCAACTTGGATTAAAGGAATAGATCACCCAAAAATGAAACTTTTCTGAAAATTTTCTCACCCTCAGGCCATCCAAAATGAGTCGTGTGTTTACGAGAACACTTTTTGTACGCGAAGAAAACAAAAAGAACAACTTTATTCAATAAAGTCGTTATTTTTGTTTTCTTCGCGTACAAAAGGTATTCTCGTCGATTCACAACGTTACGGTTGAACCACTGATGGCAGATGGACTATTCTGACGATGATTTTCATATTTTTCTGGACCTTGACAGTGTAAGTTACTTGGCAGTCAATGGGACAGTCACAAGCCTCCCAGTTTTCATCCAAAATATCTTAAATTGTGTTCCGAAGACGAACTAAGCTTTTACGGGTTTGGAACGACATGGGGGTAAGTGATTAATGACAGAATTTTCATTTCGGAATTCTTTAAGAAAGAAGTCTCTTATGCTTACCAAGGATGCATTTATTTGATAGACAGAAATATTATAAAATATTACATTTGAAAAAAGTGTTTTCTATTTTAATGTATTTTCAAATGTAACCGAATCTGAATTTTCAGCATCATTACTCCAGTCTTCAGTGTCACATGAACCTTCAGAATTCATTCTAATATGCTGATTTGCTGCTCAGTTATCAATTATTATTAACGCTTAATTTTTTAATAATGGTTCTTATTATTACCAATGTTGAAAGCAGTTTTTGTGGCTTAATATTTTTAAATTTTTAAATATTTTTTCCCCAAGATTCTTTGATGAATAGAAAGAAAAAAAATTATTTGAAATAAAAATATTTTGTAACATTATAAATGACCTTACTGACACTTTTGATTAACTTAACATTTGGTACTGTATCTCTTATGAGAATGCTCAATGCCAAAACAACTAACCTGAAAGTGTGGTGGCTTGTCCTGCAAAATACTTAATGCACAGTCTGGCCGAGTCCACATCTAAACGGGCTTCGGTAGACTTGCCATTGTTGACGACCTCTATCTCAGCAATCTCCTCTCTTCTATTCTCAATAACAGAAATAACTGAAAAGATCTGACTCAACACTACTTGAATCAATGCAGCACTATTACATAATATTTTAGTATGCTTGATCAATGCATTCAGGTCTACCTCAATGAGTCTAGCTGCCTCGAGCATGACTCTGGCTCTTTCCATGCCTGCCAGTTTACTCCACACTGTCAAAGCAGCACTGGCGCTCCTAACAGCTGCATCAACATCTGCGGCACCACAAGCTTGTAGTTGGCACAGGACACGACCTGGGATACATTCATAAAGATCAGAGATGATCTGAAATGTAATTACTAATTAATGTCACACTTTGTATAGCACTGACTGTCTTATGCTATGCTCTGTTTGTTATTGGTTCTATTTTCATTAATTAAAAAAAAAACTAAATGTAATTTGGGAATGATGCATTATGCAAAATTGATTGTACTTGTGTAATATGTACTTTTGCTGGAAATGTTCTGTGTTTGCACTATTGTTATGTTTATTAAAAAAAACATATATTATAATAAAAATAATAAAAAAAAAAAACTGTTGTTCATCTCTTTTTTAATTGTCCATTTACAAATAAATTTTGGCAAGATGTTTTAGGTTTCATTAGGAGTTAAATTAATAATGAATGTGTCCTGTTTGGAAGGACGTAGTGCTGGGGTTCACTGAGTATGAACAGTCTAATAATAATAATAATAATAATAAATAAACAGTTTTATGTAGTGAATCTGATTTTGGTGCTTGCAAAATTCCACATTCACAACTCCAGACCTCTCTTTTTTGTTTTCATGAAAGAATTTGAGCAATACCTTTCATTGATCCAATTGTCTAAGAACAAACGGGCTTTAAAAGCTATCTGTTTGTAACTCTTTTCCTAACTTCAATGACATGTAATTCTCTAAATGTTCTTCTTCAGTGTGTAAAGTAGTAAAAAGCACCCCCTTTTTCTTTTTTCTTTATTTATTCTTCATTTTGTTGTCATTGTCTATTATTTTTATGTGTTGATATTTGTATTACTGTGTTTGAGCATTAATAAAAAAAAATAAAAAAAACAGATGAAATTTAAAAAATAAAATGTATAAATACATTATATGCAGTGAACCTTATTGTCTCTAAATATGTTGATATTGACAGTACGTGCTCATTTTGTTGAGTTCCCATCACTGTGAAATAAACCTAAAACATCCAAACTGAATGTTATGGTAAAACATATGATAAATCACTGGAATATGTTGTATTTTTTTCTTTCCTTTTTATTTTATATAGTAAATGTTTATACGGGGAAATTCCCTGTCAATAAACCTACCATTTTGGCCTACTTTTCCACAGATTTTAATTGAGGCAAAATCTGTTTTCTGCTTCCCTTTTGTAAATGTCGTCTTTTCATCTGTGATGTCATTTATTTGGACATACAGGGACTTGTGTTTAGAGATTTGTATGTATGCATTCATTTACTTCGGTAAAAAGAAAGAGCACATAAACAGAGCATATTTAAATGGTGCTTGTTTAATGGTAAAACTGAGTACAAATCGGTAATCGTTTTAATCTGCATTTTATCCTAATGAAAAATAATGGTAAACTGAAATATGTAAACAGTACTAAGTGGAAGAAGAGAATAGCTTGCAATGCAAGTTTGCATTATTTTCTTTGATGAAAAAGTAGTGAGTGGGACAGAAGGAGGAGGAGCGCTGTGTGCAGTGTTGCCAAGTCCGCGGTTTTCCTACGGAATTGGGCTACTTTAACACTGTTGCCCCGGGTTGAAGCGACTCCAGTAACATGATATGTATCCCGTGGAATGCGATGTTTAACTGGGAACCCCTCGAAACGCGATTGGGCTAGTTTTGAGTAGCGATTAGGCGGGTTTTCTTATAAAAACCTGGCAACCCTGTAGTGTAAGTTTGCATTATTTTCTTTGATGAAAAAGTAGTGAGTGGAACAGGAGGAAGAGCGCTGTGTGTGCAGTGTTGCCAAGTCCGCGGTTTTCCTACGGAATTGGGCTACTTTAACACTGTTGCCCCGGGTTGAAGCGACTCCAGTAACATGATATGTATCCCGTGGAATGCGATGTTTAACTGGGAACCCCTCGAAACGCGATTGGGCTAGTTTTGAGTAGCGATTAGGCGGGTTTTCTTATAAAAACCTGGCAACCCTGTAGTGTGTGTATTATTAGAATAGCGACACACACTCTCTTGTGCTCGCACTCCAAGCATGGCTGGCGACAGTGAAACACATCTGAAGGACAGAGCAGAGAACGGCCACAACACCCGACAGCCTTTCCTCATCGGTGTGTCTGGAGGCACCGCCAGCGGAAAGGTCTGAGCTTTATGAGTGTTTGTCAATAACCGTACAGCCTCAGACGCTATTATCATGTCGGTTAACGGGGGATTTCTGTGCCTCCAGCGACCGCGTGGCTTTATAATATCATAATATACACGAAAAGCGATTTTATAAATTCCACATATAGGATTTTAAAACGTATTCATATGTCCCTATATCACACAGGTCAAAATCTATAACTTACACCTTATTTAAAACCTTTATATTTTTGTCACTTCTTTGTCTTTTGCTTCACTAAGTGAATTTCGCGCGAAAATAATTAAAAAGTTAAACTAACCGACAACCCATGATTTTCATAATCCCGTTCAGATGTGTCCAGTTCGTGTTTATTATCGGTTTAAATGTCGAGTACGTCATGCTTTAGCTCCACGTGGAATTACTCCTGTTGTCGTTTATTTGCTTGCAAGCGACCTCGAATGTCGAAATCGGATGTTGACGTGTTTATTTGTTGGCATGCTAGTTTAAAAGTGGTTTGAGTTCTCGGTTTGAAAAAAAAAAGTGTTACTTCCTCAAGTTGGCGAAGGAAAGTTGCGGGAACGTGACGTCATAATAGCGGGGGATGTTTACATTGTAGCAAAGCGTTCATTAATCTTCTGCTGACCTTCATGTGCAGGAAACAACATACCCGCCGCTAAAGAATTCACTTGTGAAAAGTCATTTAACAAAATTAAACTTGCAGTCAAAATGTGGTTGCTTTGTTTATAGGTCGCCCTTAGGAAAACGTCCCTCTTTTATAAGTGACCCAGATTTGAAATGCTTTGGCCAGTGAATGGAGGCCGTGCTTCCCCGCTGAATGTCCTTACATGGGATACCTGAGCGATTCCCCCATGCTGTTCTACCACACCAGAGTTCACCGCACATGTCTGCAGAGACACCAATGCTTTATCTGTAGTACAAGTTAAAAATATTCCCCAAAACATGCCATCATTTCCTCCCCTTCTTCATGTTGTGCGGAACGTAAAGAATGTTTGATATGAAGAATATTTGTAATCTAACTGTGTTGGTGCCCATTGACTTCCACATTGTATGGACTACAAACACTAAGAAAGTCATACAGGTTTGGAACGACATGAGGACAAGTAAATGACAGTTTTTGAACTATTCCTTTAACTCAGTAAGCCTGACATATAACATAATAGTCAGAAAAGCTTATTGTTTTATCTAGCTTATTGAAACTTTAGACAAAATGTTTTAAAAATGTGCATGTGTTTGAGTTTCATATTTGATGCATCAGGCTTTTATGGCTCATATAGTATAATATATGAGAATATGGAGATCTTTATAACGGACTACTTACATAAAATGCATAAAAATATCAGTTTTCAGTTTCACTCTATCTCCCATTAATATGCCTTCGTAAGATGCCATTTACATGCTTAGTTTTGTGATCAAAGCTCTGTAGTTTTAACTGAGGGACAAAAGATATAATGCTGTGCAATTATGATTGAGAGATCTACAAATGAGCATTCCTCAAAAGCCCTATGTATCACATTTAATACTCGCATTTTAACATGATTATTCTAAATAATGACATATGGACCACAAAACCACTCTTAAGTGTCAATTTTCAAAATTGTAGATTTATTCATCACATGAAAGCTGAATAAATAAGCGTTCCATTGATGTATGGTTTGTTAGGATAGGATAACATTTGGTCGAGATACCCCAGCGACTTAAGACTGCTTTTGTGGTCCAGGGTCACATATGGATAACCAACTAAAATTTATGCAGTCCAGTAAGTGTTCATATTTAAATATGACTAACAATATAAAGTTTTCATGTTAAATTGATACAAATCAGTCAGGATTTCACAGCAAAATGACACATGTACCACGACCTGAAGGGGAACGTTTTTTTAGAATTATACTAAAAGGCCTTTTACTTAGACGACAGAAGGCATGTAGTAGATTGTGTACAACAGGTTTTCCAGCAAAGTTTTGATCATGTTGATAATGTAGAGGCCTTAGAAGGCCTCATAGTGTTAATAACACAAACACTGTGGCTATAGGTTGAGTATATCTGAACTGGGTAGCTTAGAGAGTTTAGCACTTACTAAGTGGTTTTGTGTCCTTTCCTCTCAGTCTTCGGTATGTGAGAAGATCATGGAGCTGTTGGGCCAGAATAAAATTGACCGTCACCAGCGGCAAGTGGTCATCCTCAGTCAAGACAGCTTTTACAGGGAGCTCACACCTGAACAGAAAGCTAAAGCACTCAAGGGCCAATTCAACTTTGATCACCCAGGTACTTTAATGTCTGAGGGTCGTTAAAGAAGTCAGAAGTTCACTCAGAAGTTAGAATATGCTCATCTATTACTTGTATTCATGGAATGCAAAAAAAAAAAACCCGTCCCATTACTACGCATGTGAGAACCAATGGTGTTTTCTGTTGGTCTTCAATTTTGGTTAAATCCTTACACAAAACTATCATACGGTTTCTCAAGACATGTCATATGGACTACGTTTCTGGACATTCCTTTTAAAGATCAACATTGCGTTGTCTTTTTTTAATAGTTTCTTATGGAGAATAATCGGTTTATCAATGTTTCCATCATTCACAGATGCTTTCGACAATGAGCTGGTCATGAAGACTCTGCGTGACATCATTCAGGGGGAGACTGTGCACATCCCAGTTTATGACTTTGTTACCCATTCCAGGTCAGTGCTGCTCTCTCTGTCTCTTCACAAGTTGCTGTTTTGGGTGTTCTGATGGGTGAATCACCATTGGATGTATTATCTTTTGAATGTTCTCCACACCTCTTACAGGAAGGATGACTTTGTGACCGTGTATCCAGCAGATGTGGTTCTCTTTGAGGGGATTCTCATGTTCTACTCACAAGAGATTCGAGATCTGTTCCAAATGAAGCTGTTTGTGGACACAGACCCAGACACACGCCTCTCGCGAAGAGGTAGATGAATTGTGTGACATTTTGGTTTAAGTAGTGCTTTTTGTCTTTCTTTCTTACCTATGTAAGTAGAATAGATCTATGGACTTTTTTGATTATAATGACAGTGATTTCCTCTGGGTTTTCAGGGTCATTATCATTACATGAAACTAGGAATAATCATTTGTGTTAAATAGAAATTAATGCAAAGAATTTAGCATTTTGCTGCATTCCAACGTTCAAGTTTGAACTGACCTGTGAATTTTTATTAATACCAATAGAAGAACATTTTATATATATATATATATATAATATATAAAATGTGATCTTAGCAGAATTAAAAGAATGTAAATGTTAAAGCTGCATGTGTGTAGTGTTGCAGAAAAGGTCATTTTCATTGTATATTTTTACATTTTGGAGTTATTATTTGTTATTATATATTGAATTTTATGTTTTTAAATAAGAAAACATAGAGCATCATGTCATATTATGATCTGTGCAGTATCTGAAGAAATTGTGTGCTCAAAATCTAGTGTAACTGACATTATACTTACAAAAAAAAAGACTTCAAAGTATGTTTAAAATAAGTTTAAGTACTAAAATTACTAAAACAGAAAGTTCAATATTAAAGAAATATTACAATAGAAAAAATGGAAAAAAACCCCACATAAAAGTCAAGTCACCTTTAAGCCCCGTTTACACCGATAACGATATAGTTCTAAAAATCGTTCTCAATATTAAAGAATAGCAGAGTCCACACCACAGCTATAACGATAAACGCACAGAGAAACGATATCGTTGCAATCACTTTGAAAACGATTTTTTCTCCAGCTGATGAACGATAAAAAATGGACAGCCAATCAGAATCCATCCTGCTGTAACGAGCTCAAGAATTTAAAGCGGCAGACACGTGCGCTTAGAATAAACCGACAATATCGTTCGCTAGTGTGGACGCTAATATCGTTATCTTTATAGTTATCGTTCTTGGTGTGAACGGGGCTTTATTTATATAGCACTTTATACAATACAGATTGTCAAATCAGCTTTACAGTGTTAAACTGGAAAATAATGATAACGTTAATTATATCTAACTTTTATGTATTTTACGTTTTAATTCAATGAGACAAAGTATCTTTCATTTGTATGTGGTATGCTTGATTATAAAAAAAAAAAAAAACAGGCATTATGTATTTTATAAAACACTTTTGTGCTGAACATCCAGCAATAATAGCTGTATTGAGGTAAAAAAACCGTGAAGGTTTGGTTAAACTGCCCAACACTTGTAGGTTTTCTTGTTTTTATCAGTGTTGCGGGACATCGGTGAGAGAGGCAGAGAGTTGGAGCAGGTTCTGAACCAGTACATCACCTTTGTGAAGCCAGCCTTTGAGGAGTTCTGTCTTCCTGTGAGTATCTTCATAAAAGCCTTTCGAAATCCTTCTGAACTAAACTTCACTTCTCCATTATTATAGCTGCTTTTAACTATACTTTATTGTTAGGAAAGGTGTCACGTATATACCAACTTGACACCTTCCATCTGCTTCCTCACTGTTACTCCATTTTTGTGCCCTAAATTATCTTTGACATTTATATTTGCAGACCAAAAAGTATGCAGACGTCATCATCCCCCGAGGAGCAGACAATCTCGGTGAGTCAGTAGTCACTATTTATTTGATATGGCATGCACACTGGAGAGATGTAATTTTATCTCCCTTTCTCTCTAGTGGCTATTAATCTGATTGTGCAGCATATTCAGGATATCCTGAACGGAGGAGTCACCAAACGGCAGAATGGTTTTCAGGACGTCCACGAAAGCCCCAGACAAAGACGGCCGTCTGAGTCGAGTCGACCTCACTGACCTCACTGTGGCCCTTCCCTCCATTGAGGAGAGGGCGGAACTGAATAATAACAGTGTACGTCCCATTCATCCAATGACAATGAAGGGATGCAGGAGCTGAAATGCCTTTGTTATTGTGACTATTATTTGCATTTGAAATGTTGTGGATAATTGTTTGCTGATACAGGGTTTTGAAAGTGCTATATGTCTTTTGGAAGGTTTGATTGCAAACTCAGCCTGTCCTGTCAGCGTGTCTATCTGCTTTCTTAGCTACTCAGAAAATAAATGAATCGTATGGAATGTTTTGTCAGACTGGAAGTAGAGACATTTTTGATTACAGTGCTATTTGCGTACATACTTGAATTCAGAGCTCAGGTTGGGTGGGTTGTTCCATCCACAAAAGAAAAAACCTTAGTACCTCATATCTGAGGCTCTTTTATATGTGTGTGTGATTGAAGAGATGTGTGATTTTTGTAATGATGGCAACATGGTGCACTAGCATTTTACATAGTTTTTTGTAGCTTTCTAGTTAATTCTCAATGTTGATATGTGGTTCTTACAGTTGTAGTTTTTTGTACATATGACGTGACGCATTTTGTCATGTTTTGTCGACTATATTTACAGTTTTACCAGAACTGGTTCTTGATTTTTCCCATGATATCTTAATGTACATACATAGTATTTTACCCCAGTTACTCAAATACTGCAATCCCCAGATAAAATCAGGGATTACATTAAAAACCTCAATCATAATTATTAACACCAAAAAACTGGTTACTTGAATAAGCCTATATTTATTTTAGTAATCCTGTGCACACTACTTCAATAAGCCTGTGCTAAGAATTTTTCACTGGATAACTTATTTACATCTGATTTTGTTGACGAATAATCCATTACGTTGTGGTGGAATAAAATAATAAAACTATACACAACTATATATATATGTATGTGTGTGTGTGTGTCTTTGTTACACTCTTTCACATCGTTTCATGCATGTAATACCCAGCACGACCGCTAGGCGTGAGCTGCTGTCGTGGCGGCCGTCGCGCTATTTATACGCAATTGGATGACGTGCCGCAGCAGAGGCGTGGCTCATTATGGGGGTATGCGTGTGTGTAAAAGCATTGGATACTTGGAAACGAAAAATCAATGAATAATCGCTCCACGACCTATTTCTTTTTGTCTATAGAAATTTGGCTTGCAGTTTAAAGCCAGTTTGGAGAATGTTACGAACGTGAGGCCGGTGGGAGATGATTTCCGCTGGTATTTAAAGGTAAAGTGTGTTCGTGTCACAGGCGGTCAGTGGACTGACATAAAAAAAAAAACTATTACTTTAAGCAGTTCACTGTTTTTATGGAAATTGAGAAAGCACTCACTTTTCAGGATCTTTAACTATTTATAGACTTAGAGTCATTCATAATGTGATTGATAATTGTAGTGAAACCTGTTCAAGTGGCCATGTGATTTAATGCCATATAATTTAATATCTGACTCCTGTCCTTGCAGCTGAAGTGTGGGAATTGTGGTGAGGTGTCGGATAAATGGCAGTACATCACCTTACTGGTAGGTTGAAAAGTGTGGGAAATAGAGTTAATAATCATATACTAGTATTGTTGCAAGATGTTCACATGCTTTTGTCCAAATCAGCTTAAAAACGAGAAGAAGAAAAAAAAAATGCAACAAAAAGGGAGCAAACAATATTAGCAGTGAAGATATGTTCATCTTCCCTATTTTAAAAGCAAATTTTCTATTACATTTTGCAAGTAAACGGAAAATAAATAAATAATATTTAAATAAAACACTGAAGAGGGAACATACATGCCGTTTTCATTGTGATTTTTTTCCCCAATAAATGTGTTTTCATTATTTCTCAAAAAAGTGACATACAATGCAATTGACATTTTTTCTCTCCAAGTTTTTAATGCATTTTATGTCCCTTTTTTTCACAAAATGTGTACAAAAAAATAATTGAAAAATTGCTTTTAAAAGAATTTAAAAAATACAAGAATAAGCACAGCCACACTGCATTGCAGAGAAAACATTTAATAAATATGTCACTAAGAAATGAAAATTCTGTCACCCTCATGCTGTTTCAAAACAGTGATTTTATTTATTTATTTTTATTTATAGTTAAGTTGTTATTCATTCAAAATCTTGCCTTCATTGATACACTGCACTTTTGCATTTGTGTTATTTCATGCATACTAAATTGCCTTAGTGCATAGAAATAAACGTCTGTGTAGTGATCGTTGGTCCTTTCCTTTCTTTAGGACAGCATGCCACTGAAAGGAGGACGAGGGAGTGCTAGCATGGTGCAGAAGTGCAAACTGTGTTCTCGGGAAAACTCCATAGGTAACCAAACTACTAGCTAGTAAATGTGCTGATAAAATGCTTACACATGGCCCGAATCTCCAGATGAGCTGCACAATAGCATCTTCTCTATTGGTGTTTCTACATTTTTGGTTTGGCCGTGGGTAAGTGCATATGGATGGCTTATTAACTGGATGTCTTACTTTCCAGATATCCTGAGGGACACAATTACACCTTACAATGTAAGGCAGAATAAATTCATTTTTTTTGTTTGTTAATTTAAAAACCACAATGTACTAAGTAAAAGATGCAGTTGCATATGAACATTTCTAGTTACATAATGCATATATTATTTGCTCAGTCTTGCGGGTACATGTATTTTCTCTTCTGAAGGCAGAAGACAGTGAAAGGTATAAGACAATTGTCCAGTTTGAGTGTCGAGGCCTGGAACCAGTCGATTTTCAACCTCAGGTGAGATATTCCAATAGTATAGTATAGTGTATATACATTTTTTAAAAGAAATAAAAGTATTGATTCAGCAAGGCAGCATTAAATTACTCAGAAGTGACAGTGAAAAGATTTGTTACAAAACATATTTATTTTCAATTAAATGCCGTTGTTTCGAACTTTCTATTGACCAAAGAATCCTGAAAAAAAAAATACGTTGGTCTCCACAAAAATACCTTTATTTTTTTTTTTACATTAATAATAATAATAAATGTTTCTTGAGCAGCAATTCAGCATAGAATGATTTCTGAAGGATCATGTGACACTGAAGACTGGAGTAATGATGCTGAAAATTCAGCTTTGCATCACAGGAATTAATTATATTTTAAAATGTATTCAAATAGAAAACAGTTGTTTTAAATTGTAATATTATTTCAGAATATTTCAATATTTTACTATAGTTTTGATCACATAAATGCAGCATTGGTAATGAGCTTAAGAGACTTCTTTCAAAAACATAAAAAAATATTGCTAACCGTGAACTTTTGAATGGTAGTGTATATAATGAAATAGTTGTTAAATAATCTTCAGAATCTTTACCCTAATCTGAATAAAACACATAAACATTCACTTTGTTATTTTTCAGGCTGGTTTTGCCGCTAGCGGAGCAGAAACATCCACCCAGTTCCCTGAAATCAACCTGCAAGAGAAGGTAAGAAAAAAAAAAAGGAATTCTCATATCATATCACACCTTCTAGTTCATTCAGGAGCTCATAACAGTCTCTTTTAAATGTTTCAGGACTGGACGGACTACGATGAGAAGGCCAGTGAGTCTGTGGGGATCTATGAGGTCACATATCAATTCATCAAGTGCTGAAAAATGAAGAGGTCTGATTGAAGAACAACTGATTGGTTACTGAATTAAGTTTTAAATTGACTGCACCACACTCTTGTTAGTTAGTGCTGATTGGTAAAAGGCTTATTATGTGTGAGATGGACAGTAAGTTTGGTTATACGATACTACAATAATAAAGTATGGAATGATCGGATATTTTTGTTTGTGTTTATGTGGGTTTGTCCTTTAGTAAAATGATCCAGAAAAGGAGAAGAGAGGCAGAGGAATATATTTACATGCCATTGTGACATATGGCAAGTACATTTACATTTACATTTAATCATTTAGCAGACGTTTTTATCCAAAGCAACTTACAAATGAGAGCAATAGAAGCAATAAAAACAACAAAAGAGCAACAATATATAAGTGTTGTGTCCCAGTTAGTCTAACACGATACATGTAGCAAGTGTTTAATGTTTTTTATAATAAAAGAATAAATAGTAGATAGAAAAAATGACCGTGAATTTAACGGTAAAAGACTAAAAATGCTACAATAAAAACCTGTTAAATGGTTAATGGTAAATTCCCCTACTATATACGGTGACAAACTGTATTGGACATTACATGTATTGGACATTAATTTTACGGTAGTATACTGTTTTTGGAAGTGAAAAAGACCTCCCTGCATTACATTTCAAATTTGATGTTTTTTTGTTGAAATAACTATGTTTCTTCTTAGTTTTTTCTTATCAGTTTTGTATATTAGGGTTGTGTGTTACACCTAATGTTGTTAAATGAATGTTTATTGCATTATTTCAGTTTCATGTGTGTTAACATGATGGTGTTTAGCGTTTGTGTGAATGACACTGTGCACCTTCTATACATGTTATTATTTAAAAGCTGCTTGTGATGGGCTTTGGTTCATCGTGTGACTTTCTCATCACCACCTGCATTTGGTGGTTATCAGTGTATTACAAAGGTACAAAACAGATTTCAGTACTTCAGTATGTTGGTATATTAACATTATATCAGTTAATGAAATTATGGTATTTAACTGTAAATTTAAGTTAAAACCGTAAAACCTAAAACGTTGCTACTGTATTTTTTACGGTAAAATTCCGGCAACCACAGTTGCCGGTTTTTTACCGTCAATTTTACGGATTTTTTTTTACAGTGTAGTGTTAGAGGGTAGTGTCAAGTTATTATTATTTTCATAATTAAAAAGAAAACAAGTAGATAGAATAGAATTAGAATAGAGAGTGTTAGTTTTAGAGGGTCACGTGTAGATGGAACAGATGAGTCTTTAGCCATTTCTTGAAGATGGCTAAAGACTCGAGTTTGGGCAGGTCATTCCACCAGCAGGGAACAGTGAAGGTAAAAGTCTGTGAAAGTGATTTTGTATTCACTTGCAGAAGTGAATTCATTTGCAGAACGTAAACTTCTGGAAGGCACATAAGTCTGAAGTAGTGAATTTAGGTAAAGGTTGTTTTAATACATATGGTGGCAAATGGGTGATGAACCCTAGTGGAGGACTCATCTCAAAGGGACACCCGCTTGGAGCTACAGGTACGCTTTATATAGTTCACCTGAAAATGTACAATTTGTTATCATTTACTCACTCATTTTGCTACAGATTTTTGTTTTGAGTATAAAACACAAAAGGAGAAGTTTAGCACAATGTTCACTCTGCTGTTCTCCAGTATCGGACTGTGGCTAGCTGCTGTCAAGCTCAATAAAACAACAAAACATACCATAAAAGTGATCTATGTGACTCTTGAACTATATTAAAAGTGACATGACGTATAGCCAAATATGGTGTCCCATACTCAGAATTTGTGCTCTGCATTTAACAATTTCCCTGTAAAACACTGACATACATCACAATTATTAGCAAACAATGGCTTTCATCTGCTTGGGGAGTCATATCTCTTAACTACTGAATTAACACTGGATGCATGCAGTACATCAGTTCTGCAGCTGGCTTGAGTTAGGGCTATGTTCATACTGCAGGCAAATGTGGCCAAAAATTTTTTTTTTGCTCACATGTGACTCAGATCTGTTTTTGTCATGACAGTGTGAACATCACAAACCGCATGGAATCTGATCTTTTCAATTCCGATTTGTGCCACTTCCATATGTGGTA
The DNA here is from genome assembly GCF_001515605.1 of Sinocyclocheilus anshuiensis. NCBI lineage: Eukaryota > Metazoa > Chordata > Actinopteri > Cypriniformes > Cyprinidae > Sinocyclocheilus > Sinocyclocheilus anshuiensis. The sequence goes on from NW_015555703.1 coordinate 33,706, forward strand.
CTAAATCCGATACATGTCAGATGTTTTGCAATGCGACCGCAGTGTGAACAGTCATGTCGGATTTCATGTGACTTACGTCACTCTAGATCGACATTCGTCATAATTCCGTGCTGACGGGAGACACTTCAAAGATTTTTACATACCCAAAGTTATCAAGACATTTGCGAAAGGTAATCAGTGGAAGTGTAATGTGTCAGAACTCATAAGAATTACAGTGACGACTCAACAAAACACGAGGGCTCGTATCATAAAAGCTTCAAAACTCTGCTCTCTTCTGTCACATCCTTGTCTTTATTTTTCATATTGCCTGCACATAATTTCGCCGGATTCCGCATCAGATCACACTATAAATAAATTCATAATCGTTTACTTTATGTCCTCCGTGTTTACTTTCGTATGACAGCGCGCTGTGCAAGTGTTGCCAGCTCTTTTGCGCATACGGGTCAGTTCAGAATCATGATCTGTTCACACTGTAAAACTGATCTTGGCCACATTTAAAACAGCAATGTGAACAGCTACACAAAAAAATCGGATCTGAGAAAAAAAAACGTAGTGGGTGTGGTGGAATATTAAACCGGTTTGTCTCCTAATTGAGAACTGGTTTGTGTCATAAACCAGGGCTGCGTTCAGCCCCGACAAAAACGGTGCAAAACGTTTTTTAAATGGAAACGGTGGTGCGTTGAACACCCTGTTCTGATGACGCAAGTGTTGCAACTATGGCAGAGAACGATGGGCTCTTTACGTCATCCTTTTAACCTCTCCATCCATCCATCCATGTCACTTCCTGTCTTCCTCAAAGACCTCCAAGAAAGTACCTCGTCCACTTTGTGCCAGTTTTGTTTACTAATGATTAGAAGACAGAAGAATCAACAGGTCACAGAATAAAGCAACACTCACATAGAACCAATGAAGAGAGATGGCTGTGACTTTCAGAGCGAGTGAAGACGGTGGATGAACTCTGGCCTGTTTTCATGGCTCAGGTCTGGCTCAGTGTGCAGAGCTGTGCTGGCAGCTGAGGGGGGATGCGGGGCCTCGGCAGGTCCCCGGGGCAAAGGTCGCCCTGCAGCACAACATCGGTCTTGGTGGAGCGGTGGTCGTCACTCTCTACAGGATAGGCTTTCCTCAAGAAACAAGGTATGTTTAAAGCTAAAATATGTTGTGTGAACTGTCTTAACAAACACTGAGATGACTGGCCTAAATATATCCAGCTCACCTAGTTTATAGTTTTGTTTTAATCTATATGATCTATATATTCAAAATTCGTCAATTATTTCCCAAAATCCCAAATATCCGTTCAAAAGTTTGGGCTTGGTAAGATTTTATGTTTTTGAAGGTTTCTTCTGCTTTCCAAAGCTGCATTGTTTTTAATTAAAATACATTATAAACAGTAATACTGTAAAATATTATTACAATTTAAAATGACTCTTTTCTGTTTTATTATATTTTAAAATGTAATTTATTTCTGTGATGCAAAGCTGAATTTTCAGCATCATTACTCCAGTCTTCTGATATGATGATTTGGTGCTCAAGTAACAATTTTTTTCATTATCAATGCTGAAAACTCAACCGTGATACTTTTTTTTATTTGTATGAATCAAATAACAATTTATTTGTAACGGAAATCTGTTGTAACCTTATATAAGTTATGTTATTCTTTATTCTTTTGATTAACTAAACGTGTCCTTGCTGAATAAAAGTAATAATCTTAATTAAAGTATTAATCTTACTAACGCCAAGCATTTGAACGGCAGTGCACATTTTTATTTTTTATTTTTGTTTTATGCTTGAATGGTTCAGCTCTGTTGTATGTTTGTTTAAGCAGACTGGGTACAAAATCCAAGGTACAAAAGATTATATTTCTATATGACTTGCATAAACAAGTACATATAAATCTGTATGAGTACATACAGTATGTAAAGTTATAACACGTCATTAGAATATTATTTTTTTATTTTTTTTTATTTTAAGTATTAAATTTTGTTAAATGCCGTAGTTCTTATACATACATTAAAACTAGACCTTTGAACTTATTACACACCATACATGCACCAGCAGTGTTGAACTGTCTGATCTAAACCTTCTCAGCTCTCGGATCGCTGCAGTGGCCACCAGCGCGTCCAGCGACCTCAAAGGCTTCAAAGCTCACACTGTCTTCAAGGAGATAGAGAAGAAGCTACAGGAGGTAATTCATCAGGAATGAGGCTGTCTCTAACCAATCATACCATGCAAATCAGACTCTGCCTCTCTGCATTGACAGTGGTTTGGGATTTGTTAATGTCTTTGTGGCTTCTGCAAACCTATTACACCCAAAAATAAGATGCGCAGATCAACAAGAATGAACAATGACTCGTGGCTCATTTCTTTGGAAGAGTAATATTCCTGGAGGATGTCTAAATCACATCTCAGTTGACTTTTTAAATTCAAAATTTAAAAAAATCAAAGAAATAATTTGTACCAGTGTGAGATGAAAAATAATACAATAGCATACTGTAAGTGACATTCCGTCAAGAATAAGATTCACAGGGTTTTTCATGTGGGAGAAAAACAAATCCAATTTTCTACAGATTTATTAAATGATGTAATTATGATTATTTTTAACAGGAGGGAGAGGCATATGTTAAGAAAATTGGTGGTGTTTTCGCTTTCAAAGTAAAGGATGGTCCAGGTGGAAGTGAAGCATTATGGGTCGTGGATGTAAAAAATGGCAAAGGTTCAGTGGTCAATGATGCAGGTGTGTTCAATTTTTTTTTGTCCACCTCATTGTGTATTATTGGAATATTAATTATATATATAAACTACATAGTGACAGCATGGCATTTTATGACAAATTGACAAAAAAATAATTCAGCTAGAACAGATTAAATGGATCAAACGTGTCAAAGATACAAAAGATTATTTCAAATAAATGCTGTTCTTTTGAAATGTATTCATCAAATAATGCTTATCACAGTTTTCACAAAAATTTTAAGCAGCACAACTGTTTCTTGAGCACCAGATATTAGCATATTATTTCTGAAGGATCATGTGACACTGAAGACTGGAGTGAAAAGCTTTGAAATCACAGGATAAATGAAATTTTATAATATATTCAAATAGAAAACAATTATTTTAAATTGTAATATTTCACAATATTACTGTTTATGCTGTATTTTTGGTGAAATAAATGTGCCTCTGGTGTGCATAAGTGAAAGTGAAGTGACATGTGGCCAAGTATGGTGACCCATACTAGGAATTAGTGCTCTGCATTTATCCCATCCAAAATGCACACACACAGCAGTGAACACACACCCAGAGCAGTGGGAAGCCATTTTTCTCAGTCGTAGTATTGAAGGTGGGAGAGAGAGCACTGTACATTCACTCCCCCCACCTACAATCCCTGCTGGTACGAGACTCGAACCCACAACCTTTGGGTTACGAGTCCGACTCTCTAACCATTAGGCCACGACTTCCCCAACGAAAGTTTCTTCCATAAGAAACTCTTACCGACCTTTTAATATGAATGCAACAGAACAAATACATTTTTTTGTAAATTGTCTTTTGCATTACACACTGAACAGTCATTTGTTAGGTTTAGGTCTAAATTCAGTGTCTCTAAGAGCACTTTGTCGTAGAGAAATGTTACCGTTTCACTGTTTACCTCACACAGGTACAAGGGCAGACTGCACCATCTCAATGTCTGACTCAGATCTGCTTGAACTGATGACGGGGCAGTTGAATCCACAAACGGTACGGTTTAATGATGGTTTATTCTTAGTGGTTTGTTGATGTATTGTGTTCAGCTATTCTGAAGTTGGTGTATATCAGTGTAGTTTGAGGGCTAAATAAGGTTTGAGAGTGTCATGGGACACACAACACAAGTGTGAGTAGCTGTTTTTATTATGTGGTCACTATTGCTTTGTCTGTTATTACAGATCGTTTGATATGTGCTGAGTATTTATGCGTTTTTTAACCTAAATCACAGCAGTGTCCATCTGTGTAGGATGTAGGGTGTCAAACATACACAACGGTTAGCCAATCATAGCAGTGGGCGTTTACTTCCGAGTCGACAATCCGCCACGGCTATTCAAACAGAGCGTTCTGATACTACTTACTACTGGTTTAAAATACTTTACAATACATCAGTTAGGTATGGTATAAAAAAAACTTTACCTAACTCTTTGCATATAAGCCAATTAAACAATAATCGTTTGTTAAAATTAGTAACAATGAATGAAGAATATAGCCTATTAATGTATGTATTAACAACGTAGAGACTACTAGGGCTGTCAAAATGGCTGAAAAACTAATTTCGAATTTTGTACTTAAATATTATCAAAATTCGAATTATATTCGAATTTAAAATGCATAATATAAGTTAGGGTGAAGAAAAGCTCTTGGCTTCTCTTCTGAGGCCACAAGCATAAGATAACGACTATCTGTGAGAAAAAAAAGTGCATAATGTTTAAAATAATGTTTATAAATAAATTATAATTAATTAAGTTGCTTAAACAACTATAAACAAAACAGCATCATGTATGTATGTATAGTTAAATAGAAAGGGCAGAAAGCCAATCTAATTTAAAAACATGAGATGCAGTGGGATGGGGAAAAAACCAGCCATAGTCTCGATATATGTTTTTTTCAAAGTTAAACTTGCATTAATTTTACATGGCTTTCTAAACATGCGGCTCCTTTGTGCGAGACGCGAGTGCAACGGTGATAGATGTCCCTCTAGAAAATGTGCAAAATCAAAAGGGAAGTCGTGGCCTAATGGTTAGAGAGTCGGACTTGAAACCCAAAGGTTGTGGGTTTGAGTCTCGTACTGGCAGGGATTGTAGGGGGGGGGAGTGAATGTACAGCACTGCACTTTGGATGGGATAAATGCAGAGCACTAATTCTGAGTATGGGTCACCGTACTTGGCCACATGTCACGTCACTCACTCAAAATATGTGTCCTGTGTGAACGGCTTGATTTCAGTGTTGATGTAAACAAGATCTTCTCCGCATTGATGTTCTCTTTTTCCACAATATTTTCAATGAACAAAGCAGCAGCGTTTGTCAACTGGACAGCTAACAAAAACATTATAATGCAACGACACTTACATCGTCATCGCATCTTGTGCGGTGCGCCACTGATAAGGCTGCCTCCTTAAAGCACACCTAAAACTCGAATGCAACGCTTTTGCATTCGAATGTGGATTTTTATTTTAAATTCGACGAATAATCGAAATTCAATTTTTTTTGACAGCCCTAGAGACTACAATGAACGAGCCATAAACTGATATCTTCCCAAATCAAGTCATTGTTTTGTAATTATTTGTAATAAAGTAATTATTAATTACTTTGATTACTCTATACCTATTGTGAAGTGTTACTGAACTGGCTCATAAGAGTCAGTTGCTGGTGAATTGGCCTACACAGATCATGCTTCATGTTTTTGATTCATTAAAAAGAACCAGTTCATAAGAGTCAATTGGTTGTGAATCAGACTACACTGAAAACGCTGTATGTTTTTGTGTGCAGCCCACATGGACGACTCAAGAGAAAGATGTATTTTCATTTTTTCAATCAATTTGGCCTGCAAACCTGAGTAAAATATGACTGCTTTGGCTGTGTGCCTGTAGATTCTGAAGTCACTGCTGAGAAGCAGTGCAGGAAACAGTGGAGTATAGAGTGAAATATCATTCTTGACATTTTAAGAATTAATATCAAGAGTCCATAAAAGTTAACTAATCTCTATGAAAAAAAAAAGCTTAACATAGAGTTACTTTGACATTCCCTTGACCTGGCTTTAGCTACCATGACGTGCATACAGGATCAAAAACAACTGATTGAATTCCTGTCGCATGTCCAACCATTTCTTTTGACTTCATCATACATCACACAAAGCCTCCTGACACAGAATGCCGATCAGAAAGAAGCGGAAATCTTTTATGCAATTCCAAATTAGGCTAATGGCATCTAATGGTTCCTCCGCTGATGTGAGTCAGAGCATGAAAAATAGATTCTTTTCATAAGCCCTTTGAAATGTCATTCCCCCGTGATTTATCCATCTGTGTTGACTCAACAAACCTCCATCATGTCTGTCCATATGTGGAACGCTACATCAGACATCAGATGGTTTTCACAGTAATCCTCCTTAAAGGGAATCATTTTCAGATTAATCTGAAACAGAAAAGCCGAACCAATTAGAGCTCAAATCCATCATGCTCATGTAGAAATGGCCAAATGTAGAAAAAAAGTCACAATAAATGTTAGGGGAGCAGTGAAAAATGATCATAACCTTTTTATTGTGTATTCATATACAGTGTATGTAAATATGTGTGTGTCGTAGATTGTCCAGCCCTTCTCTGTGACAGGTTTTTAGTGTTATTGACATCCTATTATAGTTTATTTATTCTCATTTCAGTTTTAGGTATTTTTGTACAAATTTGTACAGAGAAATGTTGCCATGTCAACTAGCTGAAATAAAATGTTTTTATATTATATTATTTATTTTATGTTGTTATATGTGACCACAAAACCAGTCATAAAGGTCAATTTATTGAAATTGATACATCACCTGAAAGAATAAATAAGCTTTTCATTGATGTATGGTTTGTTAGGATAGGAAAATATTTGGCTGAGATACAACTATTTAAAAATCTGGAATCTGAAATCCGCCTTTAAAGTTGTCCAAATGAAGTCCTTAGCAATGCATATTACTAATGATAATAAATTTGATACATGATTTTACAAATTATCTTCATGGAACATGATCTTTACTTAATATATTTATATATATTATTATTTTATATATTTACATATTTACAGTATTGTAATAATTACAATACAGACTCTGCACTGATAGAGTAGCTTTTGCATTCTCACTTGCTACGAGGAAAACGTGACCATTTTCTTTCTTCTAGGCCATTCTTGAATAACAAAGAGTTGAACTGCACTTTATTTTCCATAAGCTGAAGACGATTCATAACTCACCTGCTGAACTTTTATCCTGAAGCAGTTTGACCTACAGAAGCTTACCTTAAACTGTAACGGTTTATGGATGCATCATTCATCTCCAACACTTTCAGCACTGCATATTGTATTAGACAGTATGAATTTAAACTGTGCATTTCCCAAGAACACAACATAGGCACCATATGTTTAGAAGGAACAACAGGGTGTTTTTTCCCTTTTGTTGCTTCTTCACTCGCAAGCTTGAAATGAACTAGCTACTTAACTAAATTTGCAAGTACATCGTCAAAGTAAGTGGACGGCGATATGACAGAAGAATTTACTGTTCTTAAAGGGGTCATAGGATGCTACATGCACTTTTACAAGTTGTTTGAACTGAAATATATGTTGGCAGTATGTGTACACAACCACCCTAAAATGATAAAAATCTACTAAAATCTTTACCCCTTTCTCAAATCGAGCCGATCTCAGATGCCTGTCTGTGTGACGTCACACAGACAGGCC
>NW_015555703.1:41311-43707 GCF_001515605.1 Sinocyclocheilus anshuiensis
GGAGAGCGGCTCGGAAGAGAGGGGCGGGGTCAGCAGAGCTCATTAACATTTAAAGGAAAATGCTACAAATCTGCTTGCTCTGAAAAGAGCTGTTTTTGACAGGGTAAAAGTGTTTTTTACACTACCATTGTGAAATTTTAACCAAACTATGTTACAGACTTTTCATTAAGACCCTAAAGAATCATATCAACTTGTGGAAAATGGGCATCCTATGACCCCTTTAAACTTGAGTAAACTTTTTTTTTTTTGCAGAATACAACCTTTTTTGCTGTGTTTTAATGAGCAATTATCTAGTATGTACTGAACAAAATCTAACAAAATGAGCAAGTTTGTCTCCTGTTAGATAACTGGCTGCTATTCTCTGTTACGAACGTTTGTAATGCCAGTGCCATTACTTCACATTGACCATATCATGGAGGAACTTTCAATAAGAATTATTCTGCAAGTTAACCCACTGGATATATGCATCTACACAAACCTCTCGTCTTTGAACACTATGAAATAAGGTGCACCGAGCGAGTCTTAATTTAATGGAATTTCATTCAAATCACAATTATTACATTTGACATTTTTCATAATAATAATCCATACAAGTTCTGTAAGGCTTTGAGAGTGTGTGGCATGACGTGTGAGTCCATAAAGCCCACTTCTGACAAATTTCACAGAAGTTTGGGTTCAGCATGACCCGACATCTGAACGTGTAAAGAAGTTATACACTAGAGCAGGGGTCAGAAAGCATCGTCCTGAAGAGTTACAGGTCTGGAAACTATTTTCATGAGAGAAAATCATTGATATTTAATTGTTATTTAATGTTAACATACAAACAATACCATTCAAACATTTGGGGTTGGTAACATTTTTTAATGTTCTTGAAAAAAGTCTCTTATGCTCACTAAGGCTGCATTTCTTTGATCAAACATACAGTAAAACATTAATATTGTGAATGTGAAATTAAATTACAATCTTAAATAACTGTTTGCTATTGGAATATATTTCAAAGCTGAATTTTCAGCATCATTACTCCAGTCTTCAGTGTCACATGATCTTCCAGAAAGCATGCTGCTCAAGAAACATTTCTTATTATCAATGTTGAAAATAGTTGTATTTTGTGGAAACTGTGATACATTTTTATGATGCTTTAGAAAGTTCAAAGAACAGCATTTATTTGAAAAATAAACCTTTTGTTACATTAAAAATGGCTTTACTGTCACTTTTGATCAATTTAGTGCCTCCCTGCTGAATAAAAGTATTAATTTATTTTAAATAAATCTTGCTGATCCCCAAACTTTTGAACAGTAGTGTGTGTATACATGTAAATATATTACAGGTATTCCCCAAAAATAAAAGTCTAATCTGTATAAATAATCAATAAATGTCAGTGCATTAGATAACAAAAGATCAAACCAAGCAGCATCTACAAACAAATGATGCTGGAGCTTAAATGGAAAATGCCATTTATTCCTGTGATGCACAGCTGAGTTTTCAGCATCATTACTCCAGTCTTTAGTGTCACGTGATCCTTCTAACGTTTGACAACGAGATATACTGTATAAATACAGTCATTTTTAGATAGAGGGTTTCGGGGTTGTCCACAGCTCTGGGTGGAGGTAACGGCTGAAACCCTTGATCTAATGCACTGACATCTGGACATTTTTATATGTAGCAAATATAAGTGTCCAAAAACTTCTTGGGGCCACTGTATGTATGTTAAATCTTCTTCAGGGGACAGTTTCCCTCAGTTTCTCTCTCTGTTACTGAAAGAGAGAACTTAAAGGGATAGTTCACCCAAAAATTTGATGTTTATCTGCTTACCCCCAGGGCATCCAGGATGTAGGTGACTTTGTTTCTTCAGTAGAACACAAAGTGTTATGACTAGGTAAAAAAAATAAACTTTTTTCCGCTGAACACAATATATTTTGTTTTTGAGCAACATACAGAATAGTATGAACAGTAGAATTTGTTTACATTTTCTTTTTGATTTGTTTCCTAAAAAGAAGAAAAATAAAGACCGACATCTTTATTTAACCTAAATCTGTAATTAGTTATTTAATTTTAGTTATATAATTCAAATACATGCTATAAACAAAGCAGCGCTGCGCTGAAACACTGCTTTAATATGAACTATAGAGACGAGATGAAAAGAAAATGCCACGTAAACTTTTCTGAAGTTCCCCTCAGAAACACATTCATATAAACCCCCAAATCAATATTGAGGATTTTCTTCCAATAGTTCATGCATCATGAACAGTGAGTGATCTGCCTGCTACAATATTTTTCTCTGTGCATCCGTCTTCAACGTCTCTGGGCTGTGTTAATGGACGTTTACAGACTTCATATTTTCACATAAATGACATTTTGGAAAACGATTGCATTGCAACGCAGTTTGTGCAAGTCCA
>NW_015555703.1:43802-44119 GCF_001515605.1 Sinocyclocheilus anshuiensis
AATACACAAACAAAACCAAATTAAACCCTGCAGCTCGTGACGATACATTGATGTGTAAAGACACGAAACAATTGATCTGTGCAAGAAACAGAACAGTATTTATATCGTTTTTTACCTCTGATTCACCTGAATGTCCGAACTGTCCCGAGCACGTCCTCGACAGCCAGCGCGTGATGCGTCTTCTTCTTCTTCTTGCTTTACGGCGGATCGCATGAACGCGCTCTGGACAGTTCGGACATTGCGGTAAATCAGAGGTAAAAAACAATATAAATACTGTTCAGTTTCTTGCACAGACCGATCGTTTCGTGTCTTTACAC
>NW_015555703.1:44151-44289 GCF_001515605.1 Sinocyclocheilus anshuiensis
ATATAATTATATGAATATTTTTTATGTAATATATTAAAATAATTTGTATTATATGATTAGATTAATATATTAATTTTAATATGTGTTGTAATATTTATTACAAAATGTAATATATTAATAATTTAATGATTTATATAT
>NW_015555703.1:44887-46731 GCF_001515605.1 Sinocyclocheilus anshuiensis
ATGATTTATATATTAAATTTAGTGATATATATATATATACAGTAATTGATATAAATGAATGAAGTGAATTCCACTCAATTTGCTTTATAGATTATACAGTAATAATGAATTTACTAAATATGTTACTACTAGTACTAAAAGTTACTAAATATGTTAATATAAAATATAATGAATTATTTATTAATAATAATAATAATAATAATAATAATAATTACAAACAATGATAATATTAATATCCACTGACAAAAAAGATAAAAGATATAAAAAACAAATAAATAAATAAACTTAACCTCCAAACTCTTCAGATGGAATAACTCACAAATGTCTTACCCTACCTGATAGTGATGATCTGCCCAAAGTCTAGCTCGTAGTTGTTGACTTGAGCTATAAAGGGGGTAAGCAGATGAACATCAAATTTTCATTTTTGGGTGAACTATCCCACAGAGAAAGCTTTAAAAAGAACTTTTCTGAAGATGAAAAAAAGAGATCTCAGCAGCATATGATGTACAACATACCAGAATAAAACAACACTTATCCACATCCCACAGCCAAGCTGTCCATGAAGAGCATTGTTCTTCTCTCCTGCGGATCACAGGGAAAGGACACAATGACAACAGCACTCAGGAGCTCGGCCAACCAGGGGTCAACAGCGTTCGGCAAATCCCCTTCACATGTCCAAAGATTCACCGGCCCCCGATCGCTTCAGCTTCCCGTCGTGAAATTCGCTACAAAGACATTCACACGCACTCAAAATCCAAAGGTAGAGAAAGAGAACGGCTTTTGGTCTGTGAACGAGTCTAGACATTGGTCTCCAGACCATTCATGTTAATGGTACAGTGGTCTTTGTCTTTATAGTCTCGCTTGTAATGGTGTGGAGCCAGATGAGGGGACTTCTTCTTATCAGGGGGCCTGATGCCCTCCTCCAGCTGCATGAGACGGGCCACGTCGGGCGACAGGTGCTCGGGTTTCCTCATGGGGCCTGGCGGAGGGGACAGGAAGCAGCCGTTTTTCTGATAGGACATCATCTGCTGGATGCTGATCATGGGCTTGGTCTCACAGATGAGAGGAATCTGTAAAGAGAAGAGACGAAATCTGAATTTTATAGTGAAATGGACATTAGGGTCCACATGCAGCGTGTTATTTATTTTGAAGAACCTGTATAAACTCATTCTCACCTCCTCGCCCTCCTTCACGAAGTCTTTTCTGCATATGTGTGCCATGATTCCTGTGGCCAGAGCGTCACCCATCACGTTCACCATCGTCCTGAGCCGATCCCTGACCGATACACAAGTAAACGTCATAATCAACAAGTTCTTAATAAAAAATCAATCATAAATCTTAATGAGCATCGATCATCAGTGTTGCCAAGTACGTGGTTTTCCCATGGAATTGAGCTGCTTTTATACTGTTGCTGCAGGTCTCCCCACTGAAACACGATTTCGACCGAGGTAGGAACCCCCAGAAGGAGGTTTTGACCCCCCAGAGTTTTTGATCGCCAATTTGCCCTGGAAGGCGATTAGGCTAGTTTTGGTCTTGATTTGACTAGTTTAGCTATTGGGCTGGTTTTGATATGCAGACCTGGCAAGCCTGTCAATCATACATTTACAATGGAAATGAATAAGAGAGAGACTTACAGGGCCCAATCCACAGCAATAATAAGAGTGATGTCATCTGTAGGAAGTCCCACTGAGGTTAACACTATCACCATGGTTACCAGGCCGGCCTGTGGAATGCCAGCAGCACCGATACTGGCTGCTGTAGCCGTGATGCTGAAGTAAAAAAAAAAATTAAATACAGAATGCCTGGAGTAAGAACGTACTGATATCTAATATCTGTTAAGTTAT
>NW_015555703.1:46824-84446 GCF_001515605.1 Sinocyclocheilus anshuiensis
ATTAATATCCACTGACAAAAAAGATAAAAGATATAAAAAACAAATAAATAAATAAACTTAACCTCCAAACTCTTCAGATGGAATAACTCACAAATGTCTTACCCTACCTGATAGTGATGATCTGCCCAAAGTCTAGCTCGTAGTTGTTGACTTGAGCTATAAAGATGGCTGCCACAGCCTCATATAGGGCAGTGCCGTCCATGTTGATAGTGGCGCCAACAGGAAGTACGAAGCGAATGATGCGGCGGTCGATGTGGTTGTTCTCCAGGAGACACTTAAATGTGATAGGCAGCGTGGCGGAGCTGGAGTACAACACAAGAGTTTGTCGTTTACATTTGTGCTACTTTCAGTTCAAGGCTGGAATTCACCACTCAACTTTTCACTAGAATTCAGAATTTACATTCTGGACAGTCAGAGTTGACAGATTTCACAAGATGTTGCATAGAGTATGATATCGGCACAGACTCCAATATTTTATCTTTAGACTATGATTCCATCTGGCTGGAGCGTATTAAACATGTTTGATATTTAGAGTCGATTTTAGAACATTTAGAGCATTACACATTGTTTTCATATGTCATGTGTCTTCTAGCAACGAAGCACCTGTTTCTGCGTCTGTTGTGTTTGGAACAACTTGAAAGTCTGGAAGTGTATGATCTCCAGTCGTTTAGTGTGTGATGCCCAGTTGGTAAGTGAATGATGCCAAGCGTGTTGATTTGAAGTTGTGTAGTTTATTCCTGTCTTTAGTTTGTTATAATCTAGCAGGACCTATCTCAAAACATGAACTGCATAAAGGTGCTGTTACCTGGATGCAGTAGCTAATGAGATGAGCAGGGCCTGTAAAATCCCTCGGATGTAGACGATGGGGCTCTTTTTTGTAATGAAGAAATACATGGAAGGCAGAATGAACAGGCCGTGAAGCACCAGCCCCATGACCACAGTGATAGCGTAGAAGCCCAGTTTCTTTCCCATAGCTGAAGGGTCGTCCATTTCCAAGATCTTCCCAGCCACCAGAAACACAATTCCAAACGGGAAGTACCTGTAGTGTAACACCAGAAATAGATGGCATTCTGAGGTGGGATTCACCAAACAGTTGCACACGGAATGTAGGTGCAAATACTGGGTGCAGTACTGAGTTTTTTTTTTGTGCTGAAACTGTGCTGCATATTCAGTATTTAAATGAAGTCATTGATATTACTTTGATATTCACAAACATGCTTTTTCTATGTAAAATAGGCTCATTGGAGGCTAAAGAATTGTGCCTAGCACAATTTGCATCATGGTTTTACCACCAAATGAAACTACATGGTAAATGAACCTATAAGTTCTATATAAAAGAGCCTGAGTGCACATTCTATGCAAGTAAGAATATTATGAACAAGAATATCATAGTTTCACTTAAATGAGACTGAAATTATTCTATTTATACATTAGTGTCAATGTTAATTGGCCAGTGCAAACTGGCATCGGTGCTAATTTGATATGTGTTTGCGCCATTGCCTAAACTACAGTATTCGCTGTGAATCGGGTGCTAAATCAGCGCAGTTGGCATATGCGAAAAAAACGTTTGCACAATTGCAACATTTTCAATTTTTCATTCTAAGTGAATCTACCCTTTACCCTTTACCCTTACCCTTTGATGTGAACTTTAAAATCACATCAGATTAGCTTTTTGACATGTTTGTGGTCTTGTACTTTTAAATATTCAATGTCTGCCATAAAAAAAAAACATAAAATTAAATCACTTATTTAAAATAAAAGATTTTGACATTCAGTTGAAAAAAATCTAAAATGCTTAATGCGTTTCTCAGAAATTAAATAATTTAAAATTAAAAACAAAATCTAATTTTGAGGCACAAACGGCACTGTTTGGTGAGAATGACAAACATGAAGAACATTCGACAACTAGGTAACTCTCCATGTAGTTATTTGGTTTATTGTCATAGTGAGACATACATTAATTTTGGGTTTCAGTTACAAGATGACGCCTGTCTTTACCATATAACAATGGCCACAATTTTCAGTACAGCTTCATTCAGACTCTGGCAGAAGTTGACAAGAGCGCTGCCATTTGGTCCCATTCTTCCAAGCATGATTCCTAAATGACAAGAATACTTGAGTATTTATAAAACAGACTGGATAAAGCTGTGGAATTTCAGACATTGCTGCTACAACTCACCCATAGTAGCTGAGAAGATCACGATACCGAGGACGTTCATGCCCTCACTGGTGCCAGGAAGCGTTCTGAAGACCACATCCGGAGGTGGCGTCAGGTCAAGGGAGAAGTTCTGGATGTCTGTGCCATTGTCATCCTGGATTCCATAAATGAAGACCCGTCTGGTGGTGGTGTCTAGTACGTCCTGACCAATTGTGGGTTTGGACTTCATGATAGGGATGCTCTTTGTGCGATACTACAATTAATAATTAACATGGCATACATAAATTAACAGCAAAATCATTGTAATGCGAAAATATAAAAGCCAAAGGTACAGTAGACAACATTACGTATGCAATTCTGGCCGATATTAGCTGATAATTATTTCCATGTTATGGCCGATAATTTGTTTTGTCAAAATAAATGAAATAAAACACTAAAAGCTAAAATTGATGAAGTGGATCACAACATTATAATGTGCAGTTTGAAAATTTGATATTAATTTTGAAAACAATAATAAAGATCATATTTAACAGTTTTTAATTTATTAGTGTTTTTAAGATTGACAAATGGGGAAATGAGCTGTACAATTAAATAGCCAATACTGACGAATACCAAAAAAAAAAAAAAAAAACTTTAATACTGGCCGGTTACAGTTACATATCCTGCATCTCCACCTAAAATTACAAATTACAGTGGATGGTATGTAATACTGGCCGGTTACAGTTACATATCCTGCATCTCCACCTAAAATTACATTCTTATGTGGATGGTATGTATAAAAGGGAAATTTTGGTGTTATTTAGGAATCAACGTTTCAAGTCAATATCAGTAAATATCTTTAATATGACATTTTTCTGGTTTAACAGCTCAAGCATTGAAGGCACAAACTAATTTGAAAACACAAAAACTCACTTGCTGAAAAGTTGCTTGGACCAGGTTGGCTGGGAACATGTTGCTGATGGAGGAAAGAGAGGTTTTTTATGAATATTATTATGAATATTAATGTTTATTGCACAGAATCAGTGGCTTTCTGATTTTTCCTAACCTGCTGAAAATACTAAACTGGTTTATTCCGATTATCTACTAATTTGGTGCTGGTCAGGCTGGTACGCCAGCAAAACTAAGCTGTTGAGGCGGAATAAACAAGAACTTTTGTTGATTAAGCTAATTAGGTTAGTTATGGGACCAACATCCAAAACACAACATTTGTTGTTGATCAACCATGGTATTTTTTTGCATCTGTAAAAGCACCCCTTGCATAACAGAAGAAGAGGGGTATATGAAGTCCAGAGACTTTTCAGTTGGGCAAAGTCCAACTCTGTAACTGCAGTTTAAAATGTATGAACCTAAAAGTTAAAAGATAATAACAGCATTTAAGCTAAATTCAAACAACTACACTTACAAGCAAATACACCACAAAGGGGTCTGTGATGTCAAAATGCAGTTTTATGTTGGTATATGTTCTTTCCCATCACCAGCAAAACATAAGTGCATTGCAGAAGTGTGCATACTGTGACACAGTCAACTAATCCTAATCCAAGTGTCTTGCTTTAGTTTGCTTATCAACACACTGTCTGGTTAGCACAGAGGGCCCCAGAAACGCCAATCCCAATAACCTCTCAATGGAGGTCACAAACATCACATGCTAATTTGGTACCTCTCTAATTCTACCTGTCTAAGACTTTCATCATGAAATGCACTGTTAAAAAATAAACTTGTGGCTTTAAGTAAATAGTCTCCTCCTCCTTCATCACCTCAATGAGGGCCATATGGTCTCAGGCTCAGATTAGTAATCAGTTTAGGCTCCAGTCTTCACCCTACACTCCAATGACAGAGAGCCATGCTCTGTCACGCAGCACAGGTGACAGGTGGGGCAGAAATTCCTTATTCCTTAGTCCTCAGCCAACCCTAAACTGAGCCATGTCTAAGCTCTCCTGATCCCTCAACATCATAGCCACTTAACATCTCCACGGAAATTCAGGCTGAAATAAAGTCATTATGTCTTTTAATCAACATAGGGCATGTAAAGGTGCAATGCAGTTGCCTTTATGTGTAATGTGATTTATGTTTAGATTTCTGAGGAATGACTATTAAGTAAGTAGATAACAATAATAATGCTCATAATCAATAAACACAGTACAACACATGCATCATTGCATACAAAATGTGTGGCTCACTTTTAAAGACCATTGTCCTTAATACCTATGCTTTCCAACAGTCAAGTCTGTCAATAGGAATGTCAAGGTTTGGGCTTTCTTGTATAACTACATATGAATTAACAAAAACTAACTAACTAACAATGTCCACCAGTCAGGCATTATGTAATGAATCTCAAGATCTGGGGCTGACTCCTCCCACCACAAGGACTAACTAACTAACTAACATTTATTCCCAATGGTCAAGCATGTTGATAGGAACTTCAAGATTTTTCCTCCTAAGGACTCCATATGAATGAGTGAAACTAACTAAAACTACTTAACTAACCAACTAACCTATTTCCAACAATCAAGCCTGTTGATAGGAATGTCAAGATTCGGGCTGTCTTGTATAACTCCATATGAATTAACAAAAACGAACTAACTAACTAACTAACTAACTAACTAACTAACCTATTTCCAACAGTCAAGCCTGTCAATAGGAATGTCAAGGTTTGGGCTGTCTTGTATAACTCCATATGAATTAACAAAAACTAACTAACTAACTAACTAACCAACCATCTAACCTATTTCCAACAGTCAGGCATGTTCATAGGAATGTCAAGTTTTGGGCTGTCTTGTATAACTCCATATGAATTAACAAAAACTAACTAACTAACTAACTAACTAACTAACTAACCTATTTCCAACAGTCAAGCCTGTCAATAGGAATGTCAAGGTTTGGGCTGTCTTGTATAACTCCATATGAATTAACAAAAACTAACTAACTAACTAACTAACTAACCTATTTCCAACAGTCAGGCCTGTTGATAGGAATGTCAAGGTTTGGGCTGTCTTGTATAACTCCATATGAATTAACATATGAATTAACAAAAACTAACTAACAATGTCCACCAGTCAAGCATTATGGAATGAATGTCAAGATCTGGGGCTGACTTTCCCCACACAAGGACTAACTAAGTAACTAACTAATATTTATTCCCAATGGTCAAGCATGTTGATAGGCACGTCAAGATTTTTCCTCCTAAGGACTCCATATGAATGAGTAAAACTAACTAAAACTAACTAACTAATTAACTAACCAACTAACCTATTTCAGTCAGGCCTGTTGATAGGAATGTCAACATCTGTCTTTCCCTCCATATCACTCCATATGAACTAACCAACCAACCAAGCAACCATGTCCAACAGTCAAGCATGTCTGTTTTTCCCTTCTTGAGAAACTAACTAACTTCAGCGTGGTGGAAGGAATTTCAAGATCTGGAGCTGTACTTCCCCTCCTCAGGACTCCATATGAACTAACTAACCTCAATAGTCAAGCATAGTGGAAGAAATGTATGAACTAACTGACTGACTGACTGACCGACCGACCTCAGTAGAACTAACTAAGCTCAATAGCCAAGAATGGTGGAAGAAATGTATGAACTATTGACTGACTATTGAATTGACTGACTGACTGACCTCAGTAGTCGGAAAGAATTGTCAATCTATCTATGTCCTTTTTGAGACTAACTGTGACAAGTTCCTGACTAACTGTTCCACTGACCGACTGGAATAGTGTCACTGGGGTAAACTCCGGCCTCATTTACTCAAGCAAACAGTAACTGGCTTATCATGAGCTTTACTCAAGGTTTAACAGACAGTTCAAAGCCTAATCATGTGAGGTCTCTGGAACCCTTTATATTCTATCACTAACATGAGGGAAGTAACTGCATATTTCTCTGCATGGTTAACTGAAGCTGACGCAATAACTATCCTAGCCTATGCAGCAAACAGACTGATCCCAGATACACAATAGCACAGGCTTACCGGATAAGGTCAAGTAAAGCATCAGCTGAGCTCATGATGGGCTTCCCGCTGTCCTCTGAATCCTCCTTCTGGGCAGCTCCACCCGGGTGGATGATGATGACCATGACGATGCCCACCACCACAGCCACAAAGGTCGTCCACAGATAATAAGAAACTGTCATGATTCCCAGTCGACTAGAGCATTTAGCATCCAGTGCTGCCAAACCAGACATCAAACTGAGGAGAGAAAAACATTTTTAAAGAATATATAAAACAATTCATAAATCAGTTGAATGCAGAAATGCTAAAAATAAAATAAAATAATAAATAAAGTAAAATAAAAAATTCAAAGACCAGAGCTAAATAATAATAATACATAAAATCTCCAAAACAGGTCAATTTTGTGTCTTCATTGTTCAATATCTACACAGTAAATATACTTTTTCAGTAACTTCAGGTTTTGGGGAACATTAAATGTGAAGTAGACTTAAAAAAAGATGCAATATAACATGTATCTCCTGATATAACTTAAAAACAAGCCACATGCTTTGATTTGACTTAATGGTGCCATCACCGAATCTATCATCAGTGACTGCACTATCCTCAACAACTCAACAAAGATATCATATATGGAAAAGAACAGATTTTTGCCACCTTGAACAACCTTTCACCCAGCTGTGAGAGTAAGACTAAGACAGATGTTTGCTCTGTGTGTTGACCTCTGATGTATCTTCAGTGCATTCGATCCATTCCATACCAATTCAGAACAGAACAGAAAGAAATTAGGCTTTACAATGTAAGTTTAGCTTTACAGAGTCTACTATAGCCACTTCAGGTAGTTCTATGGCCATTATTGTCCATTTGTTCATAGGGAATGTCCTCTATGCTGATCTCAACATAATAAAAGTAATTTTTTTGTGATCACGATATAACCAACGTTTTTTTTTTTCATGATCTAGACAAAACAAAGGCTGTTTTCATCACATTCACAAGAAATAAACGGTAGGTTTCTTATCATTTCTTTAATGACAGAAAACCATTTAAAAGTGTCAAAGATCATTTCATAAGCATGCAGGGATGTGTTTCCTGAACAATGATGTGATCTGCTGCTTAACAACCATAGTACGATATATTGTTGAGAAACTAACTAGCTACACTCTAAAAAATGCTGGGTTGTTTCAACCCAACTTTGGGTCAAATATGGACTAACCCAACTTTTGGGTTAAAAATTTAATGTAAAAATTTAACCCAACAGCTGGGTTAGTCCATATTTGGAGATGGGAAAGTCCAGATAAAGTCTCTACGTCTGGGCAACAGCTGGGTTAGTCCATATTTGACCCAAAGTTGGGTTGAAACAACCCAGCATTTTTTAGAGTGTAATCATGACTGTGTTCCGAAAATGTACAAACTTTGTCACTCAGAAACGTAGGAGCAATGTTGGAACCATATTGGTTAGAGCCATCGTTTATGAGGTCAAGCAGGTGGTGGAGCGATAATTTCTGCTAATTAATCAGTTCAAGATCAAATTAATGTCAGACTATTGCTGTAAATAGCGAACAGCATGCTCCGCTTTTTTGTTCTGTTATTTTGTTGTATTTTGCAGGTTTCCTTACATCACTCAGGCGTTCCCCCTGGTACTACAGCATATACACTCTAAAAAATGCTGGGTTGTTTCAACCCAACTTTGGGTCAAATATGGACTAACCCAACTTTTGGGTTAAAAATGTAATGTAAAAATTTAACTCAACGGTTGGGTTAGTCCATATTTGACCCAAAGTTGGGTTTAAACAACCCATCATTTTTTAGAGTGGCTTTTGAAGAGCTGTACCTTTGCATATGCCAGTCCTTTACGTAAAGACATCCTTTGGGTGCAGAATGCCCATTCTGAATGTACTCTCTCCAGTACTGCATAAACTCCTTGATTTAGAGTGTAGTCATGACTGTGTTCCGAAAATGTACAAACTTTGTCACTCAGAAACGTAGGAGCAATGTTGGAACCATATTGGTTAGAGCCATCGTTTATGAGGTCAAGCAGGTGGTGGAGCGATAATTTCTGCTAATTAATCAGTTCAAGATCAAATTAATGTCAGACTATTGCTGTAAATAGCGAACAGCATGCTCCGCTTTTTTGTTCTGTTATTTTGTTGTATTTTGCAGGTTTCCTTACATCACTCAGGCGTTCCCCCTGGTACTACAGCATATACACTCTAAAAAATGCTGGGTTGTTTCAACCCAACTTTGGGTCATATATTGACTAACCCAATCAAAAGTTGGGTTAGTCCATATTTGACCCAAAGTTCAAAGTTGGGAACCCAGCATTTTTTAGAGTGTACGCACATGCACACTCTTTAAAAACTATGCTTCAATTCTCAATTCTAATTAAAAGACGTAGAATGAAATTTATACTGCATGTCAGCTTGCTTATTTTGCTCAAATGCATGATCTATTTGTCCACATGTCATGCTATCAAGAAACTATGCTTCTAACCACAGGTCGAGAGCTGTAGTTCCAACCACACATTTTTGCAATGCTGTTTGGGTATATTCATTGGAACTGTGGATTCAGGAAACACCAAATTAGTGAACTATGTTGAATTCAATATTTAAAAAAAAAAAAGCAATTCTCCATTGTATTCCAGACTTTGGAGGATTTGTAAGACAGAAAAGCCAAAATGATCTCTGATATAGAGACAATGAAAAGAGCTTGTTAGTAATGAAATCTTTGCTGTCATATGAGACAGCCATTGCTGGAGAGTAGCTAACCAAAAGAAGCAACCTAACTAACTTAACTACTAACCTAACTACATCAATCAGTAGTGCAATATTAAATATACAATTATTTTATATTATTGTAAAACAGCATTATATTGGCTTGGATTAATAGTTTAGATTACCAAGGCTTTTTTTTATTTTCACAGTGTGCACCGATAAATCATTCGCAATAAGAACAGGAGCGTGTAAGTTAAGATTATTCAACATGCATTTCTGGCATAATGTTGTTCACTGCAAAAAGTGAACAGGGCCAATTTCTGGAGAATTTAAAATAAATATGAAACTCATAATTTTATAAAAGCACTGACATTAATTCCTCTGTTCAAAGTTGCATATTATTTGAGCTGTAAAATAGTTTTAGAGTTTTAGGTGTTATTGTTGAAGTTATAAAACACAGAAAAAGTTTTTTCAGACTAAAATCATGTTCACATATGCTTTATGTCATGTAGCTATACCACTGAAACAGTGACTACTTTAATGTTTGCATGCACTTCCACTGAAAGTGAAGAAAAAAGGTCAAATTAATTGTTTTGCTAAGCAATATTAGTGCTGTCAATTGAACTTAACTTGAACATGCACTATGTAAATATATATAAAATATGTTATTTAAAAAAAATAAAAATAAAATCTGCCAATGTGGTAAGAAAAATATTCTTAATTCAAAGGGAAACAAGATTATTTTTCTGCCCCCATTGGCAGATAATTTTTCTCATTTTAAACAGAAACTCACTTCATTTTGATACATTCTGATACAAAACAAAACTTAATATCTTATGCCATTATGCTTCTCAAGTACATGTATCTTGGTAAAGGATATTTGTAATGGAAAACAAGAGAAAAATACTAAGTATGAAAATCAAATTTTGCAGTGCCGAATATTCCTTTAGCAAAGTAAACAGACTGAAGTCATTAGAATCGACATGAAAAAAAAAGAACACTATTTAATTGACTTTAATCACTCTATAGTTTAGTGTCTAATATTCCATACTTGTTTTCTTTTGTAGCAGTATAGTGTACTGACTGCTGGTTGTGCGCGAGCAGGTGCTCATGTATGCTAATAGTGTATGTACATGTGTGTTAAGCCCCTTGCTGTCTGACCCTGCATGTGTTTCTGCTACAGGCGGCCAGCAGGACTTTCAGACCATCTGGAGCTTTCTGTGAAGCACCTCTGTTTGACAAGAGCATTACCCTTATCCTGCCTGGAGATGGGAAAGTCCAGATAAAGTCTCTACATCTGGGCATACAGTATATAGTAGAAACACTCACACAAGTCCATGTGGGTGAATTGCTTGAAAACATGTCCAGTATACATTTTAGCCAAAATAATAAAAGGTGTAACAATGCATTGTTACACCTTTTATTATTTTGGCTAAAATGTATACTGGACATGTTTTCAAGCAATTCACCCACATGGACTTGTGTGAGTGTTTCTACTATATACTGTATGCCCAGATGTAGAGACTTTATCTGGACTTTCCCATCTCCAGGCAGGATAAGGGTAATGCTCTTGTCAAACAGAGGTGCTTCACAGAAAGCTCCAGATGGTCTGAAAGTCCTGCTGGCCGCCTGTAGCAGAAACACATGCAGGGTCAGACAGCAAGGGGCTTAACACACATGTACATACACTATTAGCATACATGAGCACCTGCTCGCGCACAACCAGCAGTCAGTACACTATACTGCTACAAAAGAAAACAAGTATGGAATATTAGACACTAAACTATAGAGTGATTAAAGTCAATTAAATAGTGTTCTTTTTTTTTCATGTCGATTCTAATGACTTCAGTCTGTTTACTTTGCTAAAGGAATATTCGGCACTGCAAAATTTGATTTTCATACTTAGTATTTTTCTCTTGTTTTCCATTACAAATATCCTTTACCAAGATACATGTACTTGAGAAGCATAATGGCATAAGATATTAAGTTTTGTTTTGTATCAGAATGTATCAAAATGAAGTGAGTTTCTGTTTAAAATGAGAAAAATTATCTGCCAATGGGGGCAGAAAAATAATCTTGTTTCCCTTTGAATTAAGAATATTTTTCTTACCACATTGGCAGATTTTATTTTTATTTTTTTTAAATAACATATTTTATATATATTTACATAGTGCATGTTCAAGTTAAGTTCAATTGACAGCACTAATATTGCTTAGCAAAACAATTAATTTGACCTTTTTTCTTCACTTTCAGTGGAAGTGCATGCAAACATTAAAGTAGTCACTGTTTCAGTGGTATAGCTACATGACATAAAGCATATGTGAACATGATTTTAGTCTGAAAAAACTTTTTCTGTGTTTTATAACTTCAACAATAACACCTAAAACTCTAAAACTATTTTACAGCTCAAATAATATGCAACTTTGAACAGAGGAATTAATGTCAGTGCTTTTATAAAATTATGAGTTTCATATTTATTTTAAATTCTCCAGAAATTGGCCCTGTTCACTTTTTGCAGTGAACAACATTATGCCAGAAATGCATGTTGAATAATCTTAACTTACACGCTCCTGTTCTTATTGCGAATGATTTATCGGTGCACACTGTGAAAATAAAAAAAAGCCTTGGTAATCTAAACTATTAATCCAAGCCAATATAATGCTGTTTTACAATAATATAAAATAATTGTATATTTAATATTGCACTACTGATTGATGTAGTTAGGTTAGTAGTTAAGTTAGTTAGGTTGCTTCTTTTGGTTAGCTACTCTCCAGCAATGGCTGTCTCATATGACAGCAAAGATTTCATTACTAACAAGCTCTTTTCATTGTCTCTATATCAGAGATCATTTTGGCTTTTCTGTCTTACAAATCCTCCAAAGTCTGGAATACAATGGAGAATTGCTTTTTTTTTTTTAAATATTGAATTCAACATAGTTCACTAATTTGGTGTTTCCTGAATCCACAGTTCCAATGAATATACCCAAACAGCATTGCAAAAATGTGTGGTTGGAACTACAGCTCTCGACCTGTGGTTAGAAGCATAGTTTCTTGATAGCATGACATGTGGACAAATAGATCATGCATTTGAGCAAAATAAGCAAGCTGACATGCAGTATAAATTTCATTCTACGTCTTTTAATTTGTTAAGAGAATTGAAGCATAGTTTTTAAAGAGTGTGCATGTGCGTACACTCTAAAAAATGCTGGGTTGTTTCAACCCAACTTTGGGTCAAATATGGACTAACCCAACTTTTGGGTTAAAAATGTAATGTAAAAATTTAACCCAACGATTGGGTTAGTCCATATATGACCCAAAGTTGGGTTGAAACAACCCAGCATTTTTTAGAGTGTACGCACATGCACACTCTTTAAAAACTATGCTTCAATTCTCTTAACAAATTAAAAGACGTAGAATGAAATTTATACTGCATGTCAGCTTGCTTATTTTGCTCAAATGCATGATCTATTTGTCCACATGTCATGCTATCAAGAAACTATGCTTCTAACCACAGGTCGAGAGCTGTAGTTCCAACCACACATTTTTGCAATGCTGTTTGGGTATATTCATTGGAACTGTGGATTCAGGAAACACCAAATTAGTGAACTATGTTGAATTCAATATTTAAAAAAAAAAAAGCAATTCTCCATTGTATTCCAGACTTTGGAGGATTTGTAAGACAGAAAAGCCAAAATGATCTCTGATATAGAGACAATGAAAAGAGCTTGTTAGTAATGAAATCTTTGCTGTCATATGAGACAGCCATTGCTGGAGAGTAGCTAACCAAAAGAAGCAACCTAACTAACTTAACTACTAACCTAACTACATCAATCAGTAGTGCAATATTAAATATACAATTATTTTATATTATTGTAAAACAGCATTATATTGGCTTGGATTAATAGTTTAGATTACCAAGGCTTTTTTTTATTTTCACAGTGTGCACCGATAAATCATTCGCAATAAGAACAGGAGCGTGTAAGTTAAGATTATTCAACATGCATTTCTGGCATAATGTTGTTCACTGCAAAAAGTGAACAGGGCCAATTTCTGGAGAATTTAAAATAAATATGAAACTCATAATTTTATAAAAGCACTGACATTAATTCCTCTGTTCAAAGTTGCATATTATTTGAGCTGTAAAATAGTTTTAGAGTTTTAGGTGTTATTGTTGAAGTTATAAAACACAGAAAAAGTTTTTTCAGACTAAAATCATGTTCACATATGCTTTATGTCATGTAGCTATACCACTGAAACAGTGACTACTTTAATGTTTGCATGCACTTCCACTGAAAGTGAAGAAAAAAGGTCAAATTAATTGTTTTGCTAAGCAATATTAGTGCTGTCAATTGAACTTAACTTGAACATGCACTATGTAAATATATATAAAATATGTTATTTAAAAAAAATAAAAATAAAATCTGCCAATGTGGTAAGAAAAATATTCTTAATTCAAAGGGAAACAAGATTATTTTTCTGCCCCCATTGGCAGATAATTTTTCTCATTTTAAACAGAAACTCACTTCATTTTGATACATTCTGATACAAAACAAAACTTAATATCTTATGCCATTATGCTTCTCAAGTACATGTATCTTGGTAAAGGATATTTGTAATGGAAAACAAGAGAAAAATACTAAGTATGAAAATCAAATTTTGCAGTGCCGAATATTCCTTTAGCAAAGTAAACAGACTGAAGTCATTAGAATCGACATGAAAAAAAAAGAACACTATTTAATTGACTTTAATCACTCTATAGTTTAGTGTCTAATATTCCATACTTGTTTTCTTTTGTAGCAGTATAGTGTACTGACTGCTGGTTGTGCGCGAGCAGGTGCTCATGTATGCTAATAGTGTATGTACATGTGTGTTAAGCCCCTTGCTGTCTGACCCTGCATGTGTTTCTGCTACAGGCGGCCAGCAGGACTTTCAGACCATCTGGAGCTTTCTGTGAAGCACCTCTGTTTGACAAGAGCATTACCCTTATCCTGCCTGGAGATGGGAAAGTCCAGATAAAGTCTCTACATCTGGGCATACAGTATATAGTAGAAACACTCACACAAGTCCATGTGGGTGAATTGCTTGAAAACATGTCCAGTATACATTTTAGCCAAAATAATAAAAGGTGTAACAATGCATTGTTACACCTCCAATGCATTGCCCCCCCATGTATACTGGACTGATTTTCATGTTCTTATTACTGCATACAACAAACGCTCCGTTGACTAACATAACCTCGGTTCCTTGAGATAAGGGAACGAGCGTTGCATTTTACGCTATGGGGACAGTGGTCCCCAATGGGTACAATGGGTACAGTGCTCCCCAACCCATGTTGGAGGCATCTGTTGAGACCGCCTTCCTTCTAGAGGTCAGTACCAATGGGATGCCTGGCTGAAACAGGCGACAGGTTTTCCAAGGGCCACAGCTCTGATGTAGCAGTGGGTTACCCTAAAATGAAAACATCCCAGGCACCAAGTGTGGGATGGTATATGAAGGGGCCACATATTGAAGCAGGCCCATAGGAATCACAGAGGAAGCGGCTGATATAAGGCTGAGCATCCTTTGGAAAACTCTGGGGGGACGTGAAGTCCCGAGTCTGAACGACCCCACTAGCTGCTGACTTATCAGGGAGGGTTCCAACATAATCCAAGCCTGCATCTGGGCTGATTTGATAACTGTCCCCAGACTCGCTGACTGGGAGACAGAGAGCTCTTGGCTAAATAGATTTTTAGCCCAAGTCTCTCCAGCAGTGTTAATTTTGACAGCAAATTTTAAACTTTTTAAATAACAAATTTTAAATAAACTCTTTCTTCAGCGTCATCAACAGTAGTGTCTGGGTCCTCGCTGGACCACACCCACTCATGAGTCATCAGCGACAACTTCCTCCTCATACCCACCAAAGGAGACCAGCCGATGAGGGGCACTGATCCTCACATGTGAAATACACTGGCGAGTCGAGGCGTTGCGGGAAGTGTGAAGCATGCGGGACCTGTGCTGGCGTGAGTTCACTTGAGCCCGATAGTTGAGTCCCATTGCCCTGCTGTTTCTTACTCCTAGGCTCCTGGGAGGGAAGAAACGGGAGAGCAGACTGGGGAGGACTGCCTTCATGAAAGAAGGCGATCGCAAGCGAAGCAGGGCGAGACTCATGCCCAGGCAAGCGATGCACTCACCGTGCCCCGTCTGAGTCATGCAGGGTTCCCTGCATGAGCCACATTCGCGGTGCCACATTAAAGCAGCACCTCCTGTCACAATAATTGCGCATGCAGTATTGACTCATTATCTAATGACTAATGATCAATGACTAATGAATTATTAATAATTCACTACAGGGGTCAAGCAACAGTTTTATTACTACTTAATTGTAGTAATAAAAATGAATTAAATTAATTACTGTAGATATTGTTAATCCTACATTTTTTTGTACTAATGCATAAAAACTTGATGAGACTTTAATGCTCCTTGGCTGGAGTTATAAGCATGCAAAAATATTAGGTCACACTTTAGTTTGGGGACCAGTTCTCACTATTAACTAACAATTAACTATGACGTTTGCCTCAATAAACTCCTAATTTGCTGCTTATTAATAGTTAGGTAGTAGTTAAGTTCGATTAAGGGATCTAAAATATGCAGAAAAAGGCATTAACATGTGCTTTATAAGTGCTAATAAACAGCCCAATATGCATATTAGTAATATGCATGCTAAATATGCAAAAGGAATTTAACCTGAAAACCATTCAAACATCAAATAGATCTGGATCATGGTTTTCCAAACTAAAACAACAAACACAAAGAGGGCACCTTGTCTCCTCATTTCAGAAGACCCCCACACACCAAATTTGAGAAAGAAAAAAAACCACATCTGCTTTAATGAACATTATCTCATAGAGTTCATTAATCCGCCGCCAGAGATGCAGCTGAGCTGAAAAAAAGGCATGCCTTAATCTTCCAAAAGTTCGATTGATTTTCTCCATATAGATGCAATCATTACAGCAGCCAACATGAAAAATGAAAAGATGTCTTAAAGCAGACTGTTTTAACATATGAGAGGATTATGTGTCCTGCATCATGCTCTGTACAGATCCTCATTCTGCACATGTATTAAAATGTAAACTATGTATTAAAATGTAAACAGGAAATGAAGAATTGGATATGATTGGGGCTCAGATAGTGCCATGTTATCAAAGGCAGTACATCTAAAGCATCTATCATGTATTTACCTATAGACCAATGAGCTACCAATAAAACATGGCAGCTGTGATTACAGCTGTACTTTATGAAATATGTGGTAGGAACGTTTTTAAATTTGCTGTATAAAAAATGTATAAACTCACATGAACTGATATAATGTTATAATACCAACCTACTACTAGTACTAAATTCTGTTTTGTACCTTTTAATATACTGACAACCACCAAAAAAACACAGGTGATAATGAGAAAGTCTCACAATGAATCAAAGCTCATCACAAGCGGCTTTTCCACAAGCTAA
Source organism: Sinocyclocheilus anshuiensis (assembly GCF_001515605.1). Classification (NCBI taxonomy): domain Eukaryota; kingdom Metazoa; phylum Chordata; class Actinopteri; order Cypriniformes; family Cyprinidae; genus Sinocyclocheilus; species Sinocyclocheilus anshuiensis. The sequence continues at coordinate 63,122 of NW_015555703.1, forward strand.
GGAGGTAAATACTAATATATATGCAGAGTGTCATGCACACAAATACAAAACAACAACACACAACACTAAAATAATGCAAAAAACATTCGTTTAACACCATAAGATGTTACATAAAACCTGTACTAAAATCTACATAAATGCTAAAAAAAAACAACAACAGTTATTTAAATGAAAAACCATCAGATGCGAAGTGTCACAAAGGGAATTCTGGGAAAATTTGGGATAATTCTCCTAAAATATTTATGTATGTACATATATTTTATAACAATATATTGTCCATTTTAAATATATATATATATATATATATATATAAAATGCATTTAAAATTTTATTTTGTTCTCCATATATTTTCATTTTAAGAAAATAAACATGTGTTATAACAAGTGTGAGCATATAACACTTTTTAAAAATGTTATTAAATAATTTACATTTAGACTAAATATAGGGTACTGTAATATTGGAAATGTATTTTCTTGCCCCTGAAATACATTTTGAAATATATTTTGGTATACGAAGGTTCCAACTACATATATTTTCTATTTCAAAAACATTTAATTGAACTTTGTTAACTTTTGTTAACATTGTTACGACATATATTAAACATATATTTAAAAATATGCATATTTTGGCTAGAAAAATATATATTTTTGCTGGGTTTTCACTTCCAAAAACTGTAAATCCAACTGTATGTAAAATGACAAGAATTGTCATGTTAGATTTATTACTGTTTTTCGCTGTTTATAGTAAGGGAACTTGCCCTTAACCAAGTCACAGATTTTTACTGTTAAAGTTGTGATAATTTCTTACAGTGTAAACTAGATTCAGAATAAAGTGCACGCCATAATCTCATGGAATTCCCTATAGGTGAACTTTTCAAACTGTTCTGCGTCTGTATGGTTGCGTGTCTGCGCGGCCATTGATTAAAGATCACCATCGTACTGAAATGCACACAGGGATAAGAAAGTGCCTTTGATTGTGGTTTATCAACAACCCTTTGCCCTACTTGACCCTTGAACACAGCATCTTCGGTCTCCAACCCTGATGAGGAAAGTTCTCATAAGCCAAATGTTTCTCTTGAGAAGAGAGCCACTACTTTTGCATATGTGCCTTTCTGACTTCCTAATTCAATTTGCCGCTTAGTACTACAGTACAAGCACTAACATTTAGGTCAACACAGACCTAACTGTTTTATATTTAGTCACTGGCCGTTGTATTTGGAAGCACTACTTTGGTGTCTGATTAGAGATATCTTGGCTACTGTGCATACACATTTGGTCCTTAGCTTCCTTAGATTAGAGGTAATTAACAACACTGACCCCGCGTAATGACTCCCTAGTGTCTGTGTTTGTGTTCGCTGGGCATCTGGAACACTGACCCATCCTGAAGTGTGTGTGTGGAGTGACAATCAACTTCCTTTTAAGACTGCTGCACCATAGGAGGCAAGTAGCACATCCGGCATGTGATCATTTGGTGTGGATAGTTTTATTCTATCTTAGTGGTTGCACGTTATAGATCTTTCACAAGCAGCATGGCTGTTAAATCCTTAATCAATACTAGCAGTTCACCAAATTTCATGTTTTAGAGGGTTACTCACTCTGTTTTTTTTTTTTTTTTTGCAGAATTTCTGAACTGCTCTTTTCTTGCTCGTTTATTAAAGATATTAGAGATTGGAGAAAAGAGTTAAACAACCATAAAAGCAATAAAAGTAGTCCACATGACTAATTCTAAGACTTCTGAAGCCATGCGATAGCTTTGTTGGAGGAACAGACCAAAATTTCAGATGTTATTCAAATTATTATCTTCAAACTATTATTTTCCTTTCTGCTGTAGCTCCCAAATATTTATCACATATTTCAGAATATTTATAAGAATATTTATGATTTATCAATTATTTAAGAAGCAATGATGTCACTGACATCTGGAGGTGCCATGTTTGAAAGGATAATGCATAGTTATTTGCATTAATATATCATAAGGATTCAGAAGACGTGAATACAGTGCACAAGTCACTTTATGGTGCTTTGTGTCATTTTTGCAGGTTGCCAATAAAAATCACCATGAATTTTCATGTATGGAAAATACATAATAATGCATTCTAAAAAATATTATTTTGTATTCCACAAAAGAAAGAAAATAATATGACGGACAGCATTTCTATAGCTTAAACAGTAGAGCATGGCACTAGCAATGCCAAGATCATGGGTTCAATTCCCAAGGAATGCATGAACTGATAAAATGCGAATGCAATGCACTGTGTGTCACTTCGGATAAGCATCTGCCAAATGTAAATACATATAGAGTGTGATGTGCTATTTTTATACAAATGCATATTGAAAAAATGTATCATAAGTGTTAGTAAAGATTGCTAGTGATTTAATTCAGCAATCTAAATGAATATGTATCAGGTGCTCTAATTAACGACAAACCTGTATGTGACATTCATTGTAATTGATTTGCTGTAAGTCTATTAAAATGTATATTTGTTAAATGTATCATGTTCCACAATTGCAAGTGCCTGATTAAGCATATTAAATGTTAAAAATAATGTTTTTCAAATATAATGTTAAATGACTATAATTGCCAATTTTATTAGAAATATTCTTAGAAATATTCTATTTAATATAAGTATCTGTATTGGTATCATTGGCAATATTGGCTTTGATAGTACTTGGTAAATGTGGTTTTGAAAAGGAAGTCAGGGAAGTCATGGCCTAATGGTTAGAGAGTTGGACTTGTAACCCAAAGGTTGTGGGTTCGAGTCTTGCAGGGATTGTAGGTGGGGGGAGTGAATGTACAGCGCTCTCTTCCACCTTCAATATAATCCATAATTGAGATTTAAGTCTGAGTTTAAAGTTATGGTGCAATCAGGATTAAAGTTAATATAAAATATAACTTAAATATAATATAATTTATTATAAAATATAAATATAACTTAAATCCGATCAAAATGATGGGTTAAAAATGTAAACCTGTTTATTTTTAAAGGTTTGAAGTTTGGTGCAACAGAATTATTAGATAAACCTTGATCACTCACTTATCCACTTGATCTTTCATTCAAAAAGCAATGACAAAAGTAACAGCCCTTATAAACAGCCCTCTCTCTTTCTTAGAAAATGACCTCCATTAACCCTTAAATGCATGAATGTTTCGCTAATCGTTATTACATATTCGGGTCTTTAGCGACCCGGACCTATATATACAGCACGGATGGATCTCTAACTGTTGCAATAGCAAAAAACTCTCAATCTCAAAAGCACAATTACAGAAGAATGTTGCAACTGTTATTTCTATGAAATTATGTTGTCTTTGCTATTCTGTTACTAATAAAATAGTTTTTTTCACTGCTTATCCTATTTTGGCACAATCCCTAAATTGAACTTGAGCAGTTTTACTAAGGGCACCCATCTCACATGAAATTGAACTATGTCAAACATATTCTACCTGCCTTCCTGATATAAATTACTATGAATTTGATATGGTAATTAATACTGAGACACTAATTTGGGCAAAAAGCACTAATGACTTGTTTAAGACTTGAATCTTAAAGCTGAGGACTTGCAACTCGACTTGGACTTGCCTGTCTTGACTCGGGACTTGACTCGAGACTTGAATGCAGAGACTCGAGACTTACTTGTGACTTGCAAAACAATGACTTGGTCCCACCTCTGCTTTGTCCCCTCTTACCTGGAAACCACTAGAGGCAGGATGAGCATCTTCAACATCCGCATCAGCAACTCCCCCAGGAACTGGAAGTACTTCACCTCCTTCAGGAGAAACAGAACCAACAGCATATAAATGCCTGCAGCTGTCTGTCATTAATGCTAATCAACAACAAAACACATCTTTCACAAAGATTATTACACGGCTCTGTGGAATACTTGATTCTGATTGGCCAGTCACGACATTCCGAGGTATGCTATCCCTCGATAACAACAGGTAAAAGCTAATAACACAGGCTCATCCGGGTAACAGCAGTCGGCACTATACTCTTGCTTGAACTATTTTTTCTTGGTGGAAGCTTTGCGTTTGTTTAGCTAATAAAATATTAAAGGGGTCATATGATGCTATTTTAAAGATCATTATTTTGTGTAACAGAATATGTTGACATGCTTTAATGTTCAAAAAACACATTATTTTTCAAATACTGTACATTATTGTAGGTCATATGCCCCACCTCTCTCAAACACGTCGTTTTCAACAAAGCCCCCTCCTTTGACAAGCGCAGTTAACTGTGCCAGACAAATAATTTTGTTGATAAGTCACAATCTATAATATGCCTAATTTACATAAAAACCGGTGTTTTATTTTGAACAGAATGACAGTGACTGTTTAATGACTTTTGATGTTACAGTCCTTTTAATTTCATCATTAGTTCATGAAAAAAAACAGTTTCTACTATAATCCAAATTGTCTAATATCATCATGTCTCTTCAAGATAGCACTACATAAAAATACTGCAGCTCAAGAAAGTTGCTGAAGAAGAACCTAACCCTAAGCAAGAGAAAGACTTATTGAAGACCATATTGTGTTTGAAGCGAGCTGAGAGACATGATGCTGGTGTTAATGCGCTTATAGGCCTGCATTAAGGAGGGGGCAGGGATTTGTGAAGCTCAGATCAGGGCCACTGTCCAAGTAGCATCATGATCAATGCTGATAAATGGCTTTCTTGTGCTACTTGCTAATGCTAACATAAAAACAGCTGGCACCGAGCCCCTACATCTGCCACTGGCATCCCTGACTCGGGTCATTTAAAGTCTAAAGCTGCCATGTGGCGTAATCTAAACGGACAGGGATGCCAGAGCTTATTGCTAAACATTACAGTGGTGTAATAACTGACTGAAAATATAGTGACAAACTTCAACTCAATTCAATAATCAACTGTCAATATTGATTATCAACTGATCACATTTGTCTTTTTGGCTATTGTCAGAGTCTGAGCAAGTTCATGCGATTTATTATTATTATTATTATGGATGATTTATGCAGTTAAGCAGTCACTCATCTCAGCATCAAACCAGCTGTACTGTTGTACAACATCTGTACTTACTTCCACAATATATTATATAATAATGTAGTTATATTCCTGGATATGAATTTTGACCAGAATAATCTGGATGTGGACAAGACTTAAAGCTCATAGATAAAAGTATTCCATATTAGCAAACTAAACAAGTGTAAACGTGCAACAATTTAAAAAATAATTAATATCTTCTACACTTGACTATAATAATACTTAATAAACAAACAAACAAACACTTTGGACCAACTTTAAAACACACTCTAAATCCAAATGTATTGTTATTATTATTATTATTTTTTTTAAATCAAATGATGTTTATGGTTTTGTTCAAACTTTACATTTTGATTTAATATTAATCACAAATATTTATTTTCCCAAATACAAAACCATTGATCCCAAAACAAAAACAAAAACAAAATATTATAAACACCAATTTAATCAATATATCTTCTTTACTCATAAGCAAAAATGTTAAGGTAATATAATATAATATTTTTTTAATTTCACCATAAACCAAAACTAAATTACCTACAATATGAAAGTAGAATTTTCACTTAAGATAAAACTCAATTACTAAATAATGACAAAAACTTAAAAAGTCAATGTTTAATTTAGTTTGTTTCAAATATCTTTGATCTTCTTATTTTTTAAATAAACATAATACTTTCTGTTAAGTACTAAAAATAAAAATAATAATAATACACAAATAGACACCAAAAGACTCCAGTTTCACCTATTTTCAAACAAATAGGTTTGTTCATTAACCTCATGACAGGACTAGTGAGAGTTGTTCGACTCGAGATGGATGAGAAGATGTGATGAGATTTTCAACTTTAGATCCTTATTGCAATAATGCTTCAGCGTTTCAGATGAGTGACTGATAATCCCTCAGGGCCACGAGATGCCTGCTTTACTCGTGTCATAATGACAGAGAGCTTTGATGGAGAGCACAACTCACTTTATCAATGAAACAGCTAGTGAAATGAACAGACTCAGCCCTGTAGACAGATTATTGTCCAATGTAGTTGTTTTATGCACTGTAAAAAATATTTTTTTTCAAAGTTGTAAATAAAACAAAGATTACTGGAATGTGTTTCACAAGAAAATACTATTTCAGGTTTTCTACTTCAAAAATTCACATTATGTTACTTGCCATGTCTTTGTAAATATTTGTGAAATTAACTATCAAATTCTGAGGGAAAATTGTTTTAGTAAATCCTTCACCTTTTTGTTTTCTGTGTACCATCTTGTTTTGGTCAATAACAAATAAAAATGTCCAAAATCTTGCACTCTTTGCATTCACACTGGCTTTGAAAAACGTTTATACCATTTTCAACAACAACAACAACAAAAAAACCATTACAATGTCATTTGGTGTAACCAACCAAAGTAAACAACGATATTTTCATATCTGAATACATTTGAGTGTACACATCTTAAAAATTCATTTCAGTTTTTAAATATATCTTTTTTTAAGGTAAAAGTATTTTTCTTACAAATAGCGTGAATTATTCATTCACAAATATCAATACGTTTTGGGGTGTTACACACATAACATTTTACAGCCTGAACTAACCTTGCCTTATCACAAAAAGGTACAAATCTTCTGATAGTTTAAGAGACTTACTGACCTTGACACACAGTCATGAAATAATTTCCTGTTTTGTTTGTTTCTGCATGTTGGTTGCACCACATGACTTCGATTTGTAGGACAAAAGTTTACAATTTTAATAAGCAGTGAAGCAATTTAGATTTGTTCTAATTCAGAAGATTCAGTGAAGCATTATTTTTTTCTTTTTTCTAATCCAGAAATTAAAAACATACTAATCAAAGAAAGGGCGTAATCAAGTCATTTTACATGTGACTTTTAACACAACTCGAAAAAAATGTGCATCATGTCAATAAGAATACTACCTAGCTCCAACTGCGGTCGCCGTGATTTTGCCAAGCAATACATGTTCCTGAATCAACATCTTTTGTTTATCCTGGATCAACATTACTGTCCAAAAATATACCCAATCCCTACCCCTAAACCTAACCCTACCCATAATTTATTCCTAAAAACTGTGTGAAATGATAGCCGATTAACAAGGGTGTAGAAGCACCTAACCCTGATTGTAAGCCTAAAACAGACATTTCCTGAAATGTTATCCCTCAATTCTGATTGGTTGATAGGAATGTTGTTCCAGGATCAACAAGGATGTTGATCCAGGAACATGTTGTACTTGGTGAAATCACGGTCACCCTCCAACTGCTGTCACTTCAGCTATACAATTAATCCTTGCCATTAACTAATGTTAGATGGCAGGAACGTTGAGACACTGCAGGAAAGATGGAAACAATAACTATTATTGCTTCAGGAGGTGCAGGAAATCAAAACTAACCTGCTCAGAGAAGTGTTTGGAGCGCAGAAAGAAGCCCAGCAGGCATCCGATAACCACGGCCAACACTGACAGGATGAGGAGGCCGTTCTGTTGGCACACATTTTTAGCTCGGCTCCACACCGCACCCAACGCCATGGTGAGACGTCCACGTCTACTGCCTGCTCAATCAGCCATACGTTTAAACACCCTGACCTGAGAGCACAGACGTCCCGAGGGGGCAAAAAGAAACAGACACGCAGAGAACGAAGAAGTAAATTAGGAAGGTAGTAATGGTGGTAATGAAGGTCCCTCCAAGAAAAAGCACTTGTCAATCCACCGTTGGTCACTACTAAATCCCATCACCCTTTCCAGTCACTAACACACTACCCTTTTCTCTCTCTCTCAGTCTCTCTTCGTTCTGCCCCATCACACCCCCTTACCCTGTACTTCAGCCTGGCCAATAGGGGGCTCTGGGACAGCTGGCAGTTTTGTCCCAGAGGTTAATACCAGCGATCCTATTAGAGCCGCACTGCATTAAGCCGACCTGAAGATGGATTAAAGATCTCTGAACAATTGGAAAGGGGATTGTTTCATGTATTTGTGAAGAAGAAAAAATAAAACAGGGCAAAAACATAAAGATGAAGCAAGTGATATGACTCAATGTAGATGTTACACAGCAGGGGGTTTAGACAGAGTTGGCCAATGTGGACACGGGTTGTGGTAGCTCTATCAGTGGTTGCAGGTATGTGTTTGACAGTGTGATTTTGCACTCTCCAGTGGATGATGGGAAACAGTATCTAAGTCCATATACACTCTCAAAAAAAAAAAAAGGTACAAAAGCTGTCACTGGGGTGGTATCTTTTCAAAAGGTAATATTTTGAAACATATTTCTAATATGCTGATGTGATGTTCAATAAACGTTTATTATTATCAATGTTGAAAACAGTTGTGCTGCTTAATATTTTTTGGAAACCAAGATACACGAAGTATAAATAATAGTTAAGTAAAAAGTAATAGTTTAAAAAAAAACTTTTATTCAGCAAGAAAGCATTAAACCGAGCAAAAAATACATTTATAATGTTACAAAAGATTTCTGTTTCAAATAAATGCTGTTCTTTTGTATTTTGTATTCATCAAATAATTTTCCACAAAATATTGAGTAGCAAGCCATTATTAACTGAGAACCAATCATAGGCCTAATTGGGCAGCAAATCAGCACATTAGTATGATTTCTGAAGGATCATGTGACACTGAAGACTGAATGATGCTGAAAATTCAGCTTTGCCATGGTAACTAGGAATTACACAAGCTTCAGTCGGGATCCAGCCCTTACAAAGACCTCTCAAAGACATCTCTCTTACAAAGAGAAGAGATGATGCAAAACCCCCAGAGGACCTCAGATGATGCCAACCCTGAAACAACATAAACTGCCAAATTTTATTACAAGTTTGATTGCAACATATAATCATTGCTGTAAAAAAAAAGTTCATCATCTGTTTGATTACGACATTAACTGAATTTTACCGTAGGCTACATTTCTGCCATATGTAGCTACATCAATTTGACATAGTCACCACTGACAAGCTACTACTAAATATACTGTAGATAACTGTGTTTTTTAATTTGCAGCGCGTTGAGCTCTCTCGGCCACCGTAAGAATTAGTGTAGCTGCTGTTCATAACATTTCGGGCAAAAGATCATGCGTTTTTGGTACTTTTTCATCAGATATAATTGTTTATGAGGACATTATATGAATGCTTGGCTAAAGATATGTCTTTAATCTAGATTTAAACCGAGAGAGTGCTGATCAGGAAGAGTTTAGAAGCCAATTGTGAAACTCTCTAGCTCCTTTAGTAAACTTTTATATATCAGAAGTCAATAGTTTTGTGATCTTACAGGAATAATTCAGCAAAAAATGAAAATGTTCTGAATTTGACTCACCCTCAGGCCATCCAAGATGTAGATGAGTCTGTTTATTCATCTGAAGGTAGTGCAGTGAATGGGTGCCGTCAGAATGAGAGTCCAAATCTGATAAAAACATCCCAATAATCCACAAGTAATCCATACCACTCCAGTCCATCACTTGTTTGTAATAAACGAAACCATCATTAAGATGTTTTAACTTCAAATCATTGCTTCTGGCTAAAATACAAGTCCTCTATCCATAAACTGCTTTATCCAGTGGAAAAAGTCATCTCGTCTGAAACAGGAGAGAAATATGCACAGATCAAGCACTGTTTACCAGCCGAAACAGTTCTAAAAAAATATGTCGTGGATTTTGATGTGAGAGGACAACAAGGGATGAACTTTTTTGCTGGTGGAAGCGTTACTATGGATTATGAGCTTGTATTTTGGCCAGAAGCGACTGTTTAAAGTTAAAATGCCTTAAAGGGATAGTTCACTCAAAAATGAAAATTTGATGTTTATCTGCTTACCCCCAGGGCATCCAAGATGCAGGTGACTTTGTTTCTTCAGTAGAACCTCTAATACACCACTATGTCCAACTGTCTTTGGGCGAGCGTACGGCATCCGGTGCGTGAGGTGTGTACACGCTCGGGGGTTTAATGGAAGAAATGTTAATATGGATCATGGACTCATATTTTGGCCAGAAGCGATGGTTTTAAGTTAAACCGTCTTAATAAGGAATTTGTTTCTTACAAAAACACTTGACTTCACAAGACATTAAGTGATGGACTGGAGTGGTGTGGATTACTGTGATGTTTTTATCAGCTGTTTGGACTCTCATTCTGACGGCACCCATTCACTGCAGAGGATCCATTGCTGAGACAGTGATGGAATGCTACATTTCTCCAACTCTGTACCGATGAAGAAACAAACTCATCTACATTTTGGATGGTCTGAGTGTGAGTGAATTTTCAGCAGACTTTATTTTTTGGTGAACTATTCCTTTAATGAGTTGTAAATTATAAAATATTTATAAAATCACTGAGAATTGTTACAAACTTAATACAGAAGTATGCAATAATTTACTAAAAACATAATTAAGGATACAGTTCTGTCTAAATAATTAAAACATAAAAACTCAAATAAGCTGTGTTAAATACAGTACAAGTAAATTTAGCAACAAATTATGTATATTATAAATTATAATGTATGGTATGAAAAATTGGAAAATATTAAATATATTCTTTTTGAGATTTACTTTTTAGGTTACATTTAAACGTATTATTAAATTAATGTTGTATATTGCTTTTTGTTTATTGTTTTTAGTTGACATTTAAATATATAAATATACCAACACCCTAGTTTCACTATCATTTTTAGACTAGTGACTGGCCTGCTGTCTTCTCTAGGTGCAGGACATTGGGGTTCTGGTACAGAGATTTAAAGCTGACATTCACACATGTGTGGAATGCATTCAGGACCCCAAAAAATTAAAGGAAAACATTTGAGAGCTCTATAAATGCTACGTTCAGCCATCAGATGTGGTAAGATCAATTCATTTAGGTCATTATTCGTGCTGTTTTGACTTCCAGTGACTGGAGCTTGTGTGGTGTGTGACTGTAGGTAGAGAAAGTGGCAGTGGACACAGATATCCAGAGGGAAAACCACAGACAGAGGGAGCATTATGAGAAGATTATCACGACATTGAAGAACCAGCTCACCAGGGACACAAACGTCTTCCAGGCCAACAATACAAAGCTCATGAAGGTGGGAGAAACAAAAAATAACAGTGTGCAGTTAATGAAGAAATTAGTATCTTCAATCTAAATCAGTTAAACTGACCTGGCAATTGAAAATGTGCAATGTGGTGAAGTGTAGTACTTATACTGCAGCTTATCACTTTCCTCTGGTTTAGTAGTTATGATTTAAAGGGATAGTTCACCCAAAAATGAAAATTACCCTATGATGTACTCACCCTCAAGCCATCCTATGTGTATATGACTTTCTTCTTTCAGACGAATATAATCGGAGTTATATTAAAAAAATATCCTGGCTCTTCCAAGCTTTATAAAGAATATAAAAAATTATCTTAAAGAAAACAATTTGATGACTAACTTGTAAGACTAGTCTATGCATTTATATGCAATCGTGATATCATATTAAAGAAAAAGCCACACTGAAGGATGAAATACCTGAAAAAATAAAATCTTATTGAGTAGTTTGCATAATCTTTTATTATTATTTCTTAGGGGAAAAGCAGTGAAGCACTTCTGTTTAAATATAAATAATAAGAAATTAAAACTTTTATTATTAAATTGATCAAAAGTGACAGTAAAAACATTTATAATGTAACAAAAGATTTCTATTTCAAATAAATGCTGTTCTTTTGAACTTTCTATTCATCAAAAATTCTGAAAAAGTATCACAGTTTCCACAAAATGTTAAGCAGAACACCTGTTTTCAGCATTGATAATGATTATAAATGTTTATTGAGCAGCAAATCAGCATATTCGAATACTTTTTGAAGGATCATGTGACACTGAAGACTGGAGTAATGATGCTGAAAATTCAGCATTGATCACAGGAATAAATGACATTTTAAAATGTATAAAGAGAAATTTCACGCATACCAATGTCAAGTTTTTGGGGAGTTGCACCACATGATATACTTTACAACCTGATCTAATCTTGCCTCATCATAAAGAGGTCAATATATCTATATTTTAATATTTTAAAAGACATCTTGACACACATTCATGAGTTTCTGCAGCAGTCTTCTCTATGATATAATTTCCTGCTTGTTTGTTGCACCATATATATATATATATATATATATATATATATATATGACTTTGATCTGATGGACAGAAGGGTTTAAATGTTCATTACCATTCAAAAATATGGGGTTGGTAAGATACTTTTATAAATAAATGCTCATCAAGTCTGCGTTTATTTGATCAAAATACAGTAAAATTAATATAAGTGAAATATTAATACAATTTAAAATATCTGATTTGTGAATTAACTTTTTTGAAAATAATGATTAATATTTGTATAATCACATGTATTCAAGAGGTTCAAGGGGGATGAGATGGAAGCAGCAGTATGAGTGCTTCACCTTCAGTATTCCTTCAATCACTGCTTCTGTTTGTTCTGTCATCTCTGTCCAGGACAACGTCATTGTCACGAATCCAGTCTATGAACTTCCATTCACTCACCACCAGAGGTCCCCCTTCCATTACATTGACTCTCGCACTACACAAACTGTTGCATGTCATCCCGGACTACATATCCCATCATCCATTGCACTGATTGCGCACAGCACTGATTGCACACAGCTGTAACCAATCACACATTCACTATATAACACTCGCTCTGATCCCTTTCAAACTGCAGAGTATTGTATAGTGTTTATCACTCTCATAGCGATAGCTACTCTACGGAGCCTGTCTAGTTTTTCATAGCTTTATCTTAGTCTTGCCTTGTCTGTTTTCTCGTGTCCTGATCTTTGCCTGTGTATCTCGGATTCCCCCTCTCGTCTTGCCCTCTTCGGATACTGTTTGCCCCTGCCTGGACCTTTCCTTTGTACCTGGATTATTCCTCTAGTCTCGCCCCTGTTGGATTACGTTCACCGTCGACTGACCCTCGCTTGTTTACTGGACTGCTCTTGTTTTGTCTTCTATATACCTGTTTGCCATTGCCTGACCCTCGCCTGTTTTGACCACGCCCTTAATAAAGCTTGCAAATGGATCCGTACGTCTCACGTCTTGTTTGCCCCGTAACAGCTAGATAAGGTTTGTCCAAGAAGTTGCTATATTTGTCCCTAAACTTTTGAAAAAAGTCTCAAAAGGGGCGGGGAAGTCGTTAAATCTAGCTACAAAGTAGCTAAATTGGCAACACTGCGCCCTGTTGATTCTGTTCGCCGATCGTAGACCCCCACTAGCCCCCTCTATATCCCTGTTGGCATTGTCTGACCCTTGCCTGTTTCTGACCATGTCGGTTAATAAAGCTTCGCACTGGGATCTGCACGTCTCAGTCACTCCATGACAGTTATTCTTATGACAGAGATCAATGATCTGCGTCAGGAGCTGCGCACAGTCCGTATGCAGCTGCACAACTACGAGAATCAAAGCAGCTACATCAAGAGCTCTGTTAACACGAGAGGTGACCAATGTGAAATCTATGAGTTTTGGATAAACCTTGACAACATTGATGTTGACATCTCAGATGTTTCTGTTGGAGGTTCTTTTTCTTTCATGCTTTAGGTGCAGCTTCAGCAGGGAGGAACGGCTTGATGACGCAGCAGAGTTTAGAAGAAGCAGAGAAGATCACCCAGTTTCAGCGAGTGGAGATCCAGAGGCTCAAGCAGGAGATTAACGGCCAGACACCCTCATCCAGAGCCAAACTACCACCACTCGCCAACTGAATGTACTATTTGTGCTCCATGCATGAATAAAGTGTCAAATATAAGTCATTATGGGTGTTTCTTTATTAATCAACGATGAAGAGCATGACCAGATTTACCAGATGACCCAGAGATTAGCTCATTTAGGGCTTGTTAATATTACTCCATGAATTCCTGTATGAATGAGGTTTATGCAAAATACTTTGCCTCTAGAGTGCTGACAAATTACACGGAACACAAAGCAATTTCTAAATGATCAGCCATGTATATCAATAAAATACAAAGGAATGTAATTTAAAAATACATAAAAATAAACCATTGTATACTTACAGTATCCTCCGAGTTTTATATAATTAGTCTGCAAGCAAAGAAATATGTGATTTCTTAAATTATTATACAAATAGTACCTCAATTTTCATATATCCTAGTGATATTTAAATAATACATAGTACATTTCATTAAAGAGGCACTTTGAGACTCGCATTATATTTGAAATATTTATTTATTGCTTGTATTTTTTGTTGAACTGTAATAGTTATTAATAGTGATTTTCAAACAAAATTGAGTTTTTTGGAGTTCAGAGGTCTTTTATTTTTCAGTGATAAAAAATATCACTGAAAAAATTCGGCCTGGATCATTTTGTATGATAAGATTGAAAATTAATATGATGGCGTGATAAAATGACAAACCTTTAGAAGTTTTGATTTTTACTGTTTGTTTTAGTATTTCCATACTGAATTCTGAATCCATATTGTTCTTTACTAAATGTGTGTAATGGTGTCATAATGGACAGGTTGAGCTGCAGTTACAGTATGTTCATTTATTTTTACCTGAACGTTCTACTACTGTTATAACGTCATAAGCTGGAACACAGTAGTGCTGTTGTAGGTGACTGATAACTACTTATGAAGTACAAGTCATCCTTAGTGACATCCATGCTTAGTTTCATGAATTTCTGATGCTCAGGCCTAATAGCAAATTTTGATGAATTTATGACGTTAATACTAATGAGTAAGAATTGGTCATCATTGGCTGAATAGCTTAACAATGTAACAAATGCATGCATATGAACATGCATAGAACAAATTCATTTGTAGAACCATGGTGCACTGACAAATTAGCTTTATATAATTATACGGATTATTTACTGTATACATACAAGGCTACTGAACATCTTAAAGTAGATTTCTAGAATGACAGAATTATGAGACATTTTATACATTATAATTTCACGTTGCAAATTAAATTCTAAATAATAATAAATGAATTCAAAGAGCATGTGGTTATTTTTTTTCAATATGGTGTTTGTGCTCTACAGATTCCCTGCTTATTTTACCTGAACACAGATGTGTTAACACTGAGGGGTTATAAACGTGTTAATAACTCTTGGGTTTAAACGTTTTTATTTTGTTATATGGTTTTAAACAAAAGTATAGATTATGCGCCTATGCCGACAACCTGCCATAAACCCGGAACCATTCCTTTGTCGTTCTCTGTTTCCGTCAATGTTTTAATGTTACGCACACGCATGACAGTGCGGTCCACACGTGAAGCTTTGGGATGTTGTGAATTCTTCTGGTACTGTTTTTAGTTTTTCTAATCCCCGTTCGGTATTCGTTTACTATGGAAGAAATAGACGAGGATCCCCAGCTGGGGTTTGAGTCCGAGGAAGACGACGACGACGACGAATTATCAGACGGCGGGGTGAGAATATAGTGCATTTCATGTGTTTTGTTCAGTCAGGGCAGTTTTATATTACAACACCTTGTCATTCCATAAGTCGACAAGTAGGTAGTAGATCTAAAGTACATTTGCATAACACGTTTGTTTCATACAATTGTCTCTGATCAGCTGCAAAAAGCTTTTGCCAAGGGTTTGCTCAAACCTGGATTGAATGTTTCTGTGCTCGAGCCAAAGAAGGCCATCAACAATGTGAGTTTAGTGCATAACTTTATCCCGTAAAGCTTGACAAGATCTATCCATTTTTTTATTTATTTACTGGAAGTTTTTTTTTTTCACCTTTAGACAAAATGGTTTTTAAAAAATCCAGGTTGCGTATGAGTTTTATGTTTTGTATCATATGATACATCCGTATTTTATGGTGCATAGTGTATTATATTGTATTATATACTCACACTCGAGGAGGAAAAAAACACAGAAACACATAACTGATGCTTGATAGATGGTAGATGGACAAATAAACGTTCCTCAAAAGCCTGAGATATTTGATACTTACATTTGAACATTTTAGTACATTTTAGTAAGTAAACCTAAGTTGCTTCAGGTGTTCGATATTTCTAACAAGGTAAAAGTTGTTTACTTTTCAAAAAGACACTTGTTCCACAATTCTACTAATGACCTTTTACTTACTAAAAAGTCTGAATCAATCAGATGACAGATTGTATGTAGAAGATTGTGTACAACAGATTTGATAATGTTGCTAATTTAGAGGCCTTAGAAATTCATATATACTGAAATATGATACTGTAGGGTTTATAGAGTTAATAATATATGAATTGAAATGTGATTTGTTGAAAAATCGACTAAAACATGTTTAATGATTTTATTCTATATCATTCAGGAGGGTCTAAAGAAATGTCTTGCTGAGTTTAAGAAGAACCTGCCATGGGTTGAAAGGCTGGACCTCACCAACTACCCAGCTGTTGACTTTGTGGCAAAAGCGGAGGGCAGAGCGCAGCAAGCAGAAGGCAGTGAAGACGTCAATGCAGAGGATGACTTTCAGAGGGAAGATGTACTTGTAAGTGTGACTTGGTCATGTAGAACAAGGATGCTGCTTGACTTATTATGTGTTCTTGTGTGTGATATTATACCTTATTTTAGGGCTGCATGGTTTGCAATTGAATTGCGAAAAAAAATCATAATTTGCATAATCACTAAAACAATAACATTACCAATGATGGATTTTTGGATTTTAAATGGCAACTTGACTGACAACAGTTTAATAGCATGTTAGAAATATCATAGAAATATCTAATGTAAATGTTCAAATAAAGCTTTGAAAAAGTTTCATAAAAAGGTAAACCTCACATTTCAGCCTTTAAATAAAGAAAAGAGTTAAGTCAAAATGATTAATAGATGATTATATGTATTTTATCTGCTCCATAAATAATTCTAGATAACTTATCTGAATTGTTCAAATGTGTAGAATCCACACTGTTTTTCATCAACCGGTCAAAATTTACAGCAGGGCATGCAAATTCGGTCCGTTTTTGGCCAGACAGAAACCGCACACAGACTGAATGTAAATATAAGTCTCTGTAAATCCACTTGCTGACAGCAGGTGGCGCTTATGGAAAAGCAGGATTAAAGCTGCTTCCCGTAACCTCCGTGGACAAAGCAGTATTGCGATTAAGAACACTTCCTTTATTACATGGAGCGAAGATGAAAACAAAATGCCATCGAATCGTTTCTGAAGACAGTCAGAACCTTCAGAGGTACATTCATATAATTAAATATATAAGAAGAAATAAAAGATTTTTAAGAAGTATATAGAAAACCAGGTTTGTTGCTCTTGTTTGTAGGGCTGCGCAATTTGGCCAAAGGTTCTATAAATGTATATCAATATGACTACTACCAATTATTATTTTAGTATAAGGTTTATTAAAGCCTTTATTATAAGATATTATTATACACTTCTGTGACAGTAGTACCCTTGCGCAGAAAGTCTAAAGCCCCGTTCACACCAAGAACGATAACTATAAAGATAACGATATTAGCGTCCACACCAGCGAACGATATCGTCTGTTTATTCTAAGCGCACGCGTCTGCCGCTTTAAATTCTTGAGCTCATTACAGCAGGATGGATTCTGATTGGCTGCCAATTTTTTATCGTTCATCAGCTGGAGAAAAATCGTTTTGACGATTCCAACGATTTCGTTTCTCTTTGTCTTTATCGTTATAGTTGTGGTGTGGACTCTGCTATTCTTTAATATTGAGAACGATTTTTAGAACTATATCTTTATCGTTATCTTTATAGTTATCGTCCTTGGTGTGAACGGGCCTTAAATATGTAAACAGGTCATATAAGTTATGAGGAAGTCCCTAATATAGACAAAGGCAGGGTTGTCCAAACCAGTTCCTGGAGTATTTCGTCTGGGGTATTTTCATAAAAATAAATTATATTTATAATGCAATGCTAATCAACATAGCCTTTATTACAGGACAGAATACTATAAAAAATGTTCTGCCTCATTCTGAGATATAAATCCACATCAGATCACAAAAGGAAGTTATTTCAAATACTCAACTAATGTTATGAAGTGAGTTTGGAGTAAAGTCATGTTATTAAATGTTTAGAAACGCTTCTCATTACAGGTTTGGGAAGATGTTTGGCATGTTTTGATTTTCAGATGCATGCTATAAGCGACTCAAACTCTTTTTAGATAGAGCAGCATTACAGTGAACCAATCAAACCACTCTGATCACAAATGCTTTTAAATACTGGCTGTTGGATAGGAGTTCTCAGTTTCTTTCTTTGTTTTTCTTTTATATCGTGATTAATAGCTTATAAATAGCTAATAATAATTGTATTTAATAATAGCAAACAACATTTACACAAAATTCCTGAATTAACACTAATTTGACACTATTTTGAATATTTGGAAAGCGTGTCCTGTGCTTCAGTATGTTTCATATGTTAACTGGCGTGTTTCAGCTACCGACAGGCCCAAGCAGCTGTTTTATGGGTGCTGCCAAAACTGCATAAGTTCAAGATTCCTACCAAGCGACCTGAGGATTACTTTGCAGAGATGGCGAAGACCGATCAGCACATGCAGAAGGTGAGAAAATGACATGACGACCAGGCTTTATAGGAAGCATTTTGTCCAGTACACAGTGGACGTAGGAGTGCCAGTAACCTCCATCTCATAGACAAGCTAAAGATATGAGAATATATGCTATCGTTCAAATGTTTGGGGTCAGAAATACACTACCGGTCAAAAGTTTGGGATCAGAACGATTTTTAATGTTTTTTTACAGGAGTTTCTTATGCTCATCAAGGATGCATTTATTTGATAAAAAATACAGGAAAAAATGTAATATTATTATGATGGAAAATAACGTTTTTCTATTTTAATATACATTAAAATGTAATTTATTCCTGTGATGCAAAGCTGAATTTTCAGCATCATTCCTCCAGTCTTCAGTCTCACATGATCCTTCAGAAATCATTCTAATATGCTGATTTATTATCAGTGTTGAAACTGTTGTGCTGCTTAATATTTTTTTGGAACCTGTGATACTTTTTATCAGGATTCTTTGATCAATAAAAAGTTAAAAAGAAGAGCATTTATTTAAAATAGAAATCTTTTCTAACAATATACACTACCGTTCAAAAGTTTGGGGTCAGTAAATTTGTATTCTTTCTTTTGTTGAAAGAAATTAAAACTTTTATTCAGCAAGGATGTGTTAAATTGTTAAGTGTTAGCAAAGATTTATATTGTTATGAAAAGATTTATATTTTGGATAAATGCTGTGCTTTTTAACTTTTTATTAATCAAAGAATCCTGAAAAAAGTATTGCAGTTTCCAAAAAAATATTTGGCAGCACAACTGTTGCCAACATTGATAATTCTAATAATAAATCAGCATATTAGAATGATTTCTGAAGGATCATGTGACACTTTAGACTGGAGTAATGGCTGATGGAAATTCAGCTTTGCATCACAGAAATAAATTATATTTTAAAGGATATTAAAATAGAATCCATTATTTTATATTGTAATAACATTTAGCAAGATTACTGTTTTTTTCTGTATTTTTGATCAAATAAATGCAGCCTTGATGAGCATAACAGACTTCTTTAAAAAACATTACAAGTCTTACTGATCCCAAACTTTTGACCGGTAGTGTATATGTTTTATTAATTTATTTATTTTTAAAATGAATACTTTTATTCAGTAAGGATGCATTGATCAAAGTTGACAGTAAAGACATTTGATGTTGCAAAAGCTGTCAAATAAATACATATAGAATTTTTTTTTCTAGTCATCAAGTAATACTGAAAAAAAAGAGTTTTCACAGAAAAGTTAAGCAGTTTTCAACATTAATAATAATGAGATGTTTCTTGAGCATCAAATCAGCATATTCAGATGATTTCTGAAGGATCATGTGAAACTGAAGACTCGAGTAATGATGCTGAAAATTCAGCTTTGCATCACAGGAATAGATTACATTTTAAAATATAATAAAATATTTTAAATTGAAGTTAGATTTCTCAATATTACTGCTTGTACTGTTTATTTTTGATCAAATAAAAGCAACCTCAGTAAGCATAAGAGACAACAAAACATGCATAAATAAAAATGGCCAAATGTTTTATTAGATGAGTTCAGTTTCACTGTGAATTCAAAATCATAATTTTCCACTTTTTTTTTTTTTTTTACAGATTAGGAAAAAGCTTCTTCTCAAGCAAGCTGCAATGGAGAAGTCAGAAAAGGCCAAGAAGCTCAGAGAACAGAGGAAATATGGCAAAAAGGTCAGTTTTGAAACGCTTCCCAGATTCTCCCAGAATGATGTTTTTGGGCCTTGACAGACATGATTTCAAATCTCTGGCTCTACAGGTTCAAACACAGGTGATTCAGAACAGACAGAAACAGAAGAAAGCAATGCTGTCAGCTGTTAAGAAGTATTTTGCATTCCTTATTCGTGGAGCAAATTTTGACTTGTCCTCATGTCCCACAGGAATGACAGATAAATTGGACTTCCTGGAAGGAGATCAGAGACCGAAAGGATCCGAAGCAAAAAAGCAAATAAACAAAAAAGGGTAAGCAATGACGCTATATTTACTGTGTGTTTCAATAGCTTTGCAGAAGTTCAGGTGTTTTCAAATTAGATAAAGTTTATTTTTCGACAGGATGTGTTGTGAATGATTTAAATAACAATTCACAGTCTCTGATAGGCATTATTTTAAGTTTTCATTTTTTAGGGTGAAATATTCAGTTAAATGCTGCTGTTTGGTTTTTGTGTCTACATTTATCTGTTCAAGTGTAATGCTGTCATCCTAAACGAGATGTTCAGGAGGTCATAGAAAGAAGTCTACTCGTAAATATGAAACTTTATCTGTATGTATATGATGTTAGATTTCTAGCTCTGTTTGATTTGATATCATCATTTTGGCAGCTCCTGAAATGGGTCATATCATTAACATTACCTGCGCAGTTGAGTTAAATACACTTATTGAGGGATATGCGTTTATTGCATTTTATAAAGTTTGTCTTCTTTAATGCTGTTAAACTGAACAATAATTCGGTTAAGTGGTGTGAAGCTCACTGTTTGCTGAAACGTCCACAACATTAACAATAACATTGAGGAGCGTGCAGTAGGGCTGTCAAAATTTTTTTTTTCGAATATTCGTCGAATTTAAAATAAAAATCCACATTTGCATTCGAATTTTAGGTGTGCGTCAGGCAGCCTTATCAGTGGCGCACGAGATGCGATGACGATGTAAGTGTCATTGCATTTTAATGCTTTTGTTAGCCTATCCAGTTGAACCCACTAGATGCAGCGCTGCTAAGTTGTTCATTCAAAATACTGCAGAAAAAGAGAATAATCAATGCGGAGAAGATGTTGTTTACGTCAAAACCGAAACCAAGCCGTTCACACAGAACGCATA
>NW_015555703.1:84815-95781 GCF_001515605.1 Sinocyclocheilus anshuiensis
ACATTATTTTAAACATTATGCACTTTTTTCAAAGATAGTCGTGTTATTTTATTACGCTTTGAAGAAAAGTGCATAATATTTTGCTCGATGTGCCCTCTTGTGGCCTCAGGAGAGAAGCCAAAAACTTTTTTCCCCCTAACTGAAATTATGCCT
Organism: Sinocyclocheilus anshuiensis; assembly: GCF_001515605.1. Lineage (NCBI taxonomy): Eukaryota > Metazoa > Chordata > Actinopteri > Cypriniformes > Cyprinidae > Sinocyclocheilus > Sinocyclocheilus anshuiensis. The sequence goes on from NW_015555703.1 coordinate 84,969, forward strand.
TTTAAATTTGAATATAATTCGAATATTGATAATATTTAAGTAAAAAAAATTAGAATTTTCAGCCATTTTGACAGCCCTAGCGTGCAGTGCATCTGTTGATCAAATGTACGTGGAAGTTGCGTTCACTACTATAAGCATTAGTAGGGTCCCGGTGGCTGGCATAAAGAAGGAAAAAAAAAAAAACAGTAGCATTTATTTAAAATGAATGTCATGCAGAGGTGTGTTCAGAATAAATAAATATTGTTTCTAATGATGCTTAAGATTGTGATAATGCCATGAGCCAGAGAATAAAGCGGGCAGTTTTTTACTATGCAGTGGAAAAAAAGTAGTTTATGTATACGAGTGAGTGTGTGTGTGTGTGTGTGTGTGTGTGTGTGTGTATATATATATATATATATATATTATTGCCCTCATGGATAGCTTTAATATAATTGCCTCCTTTTGTTAGTAGTATTATTTTTTTGAAAAAAGTGGCTTGACTGTATACTTTAAAGGGATATTTCACCCAAAAAAGCAAACTGTTGTTTACTCACCTTCATGCTCCTTCACCTTCCTTCCATTCTTTCTTTCTTATGTGTGACACAAAATAATATATTTTGTATAATATTTCGTCACCTATATAAATATATTATTATTGTGTATTTTTGTTTATTACTATTTTTCATTATTTATTGTTGTTTTTAGTCTGAATGCTAAGAGGAAATAAGGATAAGGATAAGAAGTTTGGCTTTGGAGGCAAAAAGAAGGGCAGCAAATGGAACACTAAAGACAGCCATGACGACGTTTCAGGATTCAAGGCCAAAATGGCTCATGGGAAAGGTGGGAAACATTTCGGCAAAGGAGGCAAGACGAATGTAAGTGTTTTATTTGACTTTTTTAAAATCGGTATTGTTTTATTCTAACATTTTTAAAGATGTCCCCTCACACACATTCATCTCTCTCTCTCTTTTTTTTTTAATAGAAACGGCCAGGGAAGGAGGCCAGGAGGAAAATGAAGACACGCAAATGAGCTGTATCTTCCCATCAGTACCTCTCACTCAAATGGATTGTGCCATTAAAAGACATTATCTCTATTTTATATTACTTGGGTGAAGTCATGGCTTTGTTCTTTTTTTCCTGACAAAAACTTGTTCCTTTGTGTTTTTCAAAAGACTTCTCCATGTTGCTTGCGACCAGATGTTTCTGAAGATTTGTATTTTTTTTTTGTAATGTATTTATTTAGCAGACCAATGTTAACACCACAATAAAACCATTGAGGGTGGTGACACCCTGATCACCAAAATTCTCTTCAGTTAAAAAGTTATTTAATTGAAAAGGTTTCCATAGATTTGCATCTATATCTGGAAGTTATTATTATTTTTTTTTTTTGTGGTGAGACTTTCCCCTAGATGTCTGGGTCCAGCAAGCACACAGTGCTGTACTGAATCTGTCAGCAAATCAAATCTCTTTTCACAGTAATGTTTGTATTTGCTATGGGAATAAACATACTGCTTTATCTGCTTACACAAAATTGAGTTTGGCACACACCGGATCTGAGTTTTACATTCAGCGCTACTCTGAGCCAGAGGAACACATTAATATTCATGAGATTGTAATTAGTTTATCCGCCCCCTGGTCCTGGTTGTAGTACTCTGACAGTGTCGTCCTGTGCCGTCTGGGTTCAGATAAGCAAATGAAGTGAGATGTTCATCCTGGGAATCAAACCCCTGGTTTCACAGACAAGGCTTAAGCCTAGTCCCAGACTAAAATGTAAGTCTGAGCTGTTTCAACTGAAAGAAACTTGCTTACTATTTTTCATTATTTATTGTTGTTTTTAGTCTGAATGCTAAGAGGAAATAAGGATAAGGATAAGAAGTTTGGCTTTGGAGGCAAAAAGAAGGGCAGCAAATGGAACACTAAAGACAGCCATGACGACGTTTCAGGATTCAAGGCCAAAATGGCTCATGGGAAAGGTGGGAAACATTTCGGCAAAGGAGGCAAGACGAATGTAAGTGTTTTATTTGACTTTTTTAAAATCGGTATTGTTTTATTCTAACATTTTTAAAGATGTCCCCTCACACACATTCATCTCTCTCTCTCTTTTTTTTTTAATAGAAACGGCCAGGGAAGGAGGCCAGGAGGAAAATGAAGACACGCAAATGAGCTGTATCTTCCCATCAGTACCTCTCACTCAAATGGATTGTGCCATTAAAAGACATTATCTCTATTTTATATTACTTGGGTGAAGTCATGGCTTTGTTCTTTTTTTCCTGACAAAAACTTGTTCCTTTGTGTTTTTCAAAAGACTTCTCCATGTTGCTTGCGACCAGATGTTTCTGAAGATTTGTATTTTTTTTTTGTAATGTATTTATTTAGCAGACCAATGTTAACACCACAATAAAACCATTGAGGGTGGTGACACCCTGATCACCAAAATTCTCTTCAGTTAAAAAGTTATTTAATTGAAAAGGTTTCCATAGATTTGCATCTATATCTGGAAGTTATTATTATTTTTTTTTTTTGTGGTGAGACTTTCCCCTAGATGTCTGGGTCCAGCAAGCACACAGTGCTGTACTGAATCTGTCAGCAAATCAAATCTCTTTTCACAGTAATGTTTGTATTTGCTATGGGAATAAACATACTGCTTTATCTGCTTACACAAAATTGAGTTTGGCACACACCGGATCTTAAAATATATCAGTGCTTTTGTTTTGTCTCAAAAAGCACACCAGTAATGCTTTTTTCTAAACACATTTATAAAAATTACTTAAATGTCCTAATTGAACTATGGCCTAATCCTGGCTTAGTCTAAGCCCTGTCTGTGAAACCGGGCCTTAATGTCTCTTTACAAACAGGATCACAGTTACACGGGGGGGGGGAAATAATAGAAAATACTGATTTCAGAGTTGAAAGCTGCTTTGACAAAATCAAAAAGACACTAAATCTTCAGAATTGGAACAGTTTATTCATCAAACACTTACGCAGATTTAGAAAAAGAATATTCTGAATGTCACTACTGTCCTAAAAAGCCGGAAAAAAGATTAAGTGTAACTGCCGTTAACCTTCAGCTTTCTAACCTGTCAAATGTAAAAACTGCAACAACAAATGAAGACTGATACTTTAATCGATTCAGTAATAAACTGATTGTAGTGTAAAAAGAAATGTCAAACTGTTGCCTTTACTGGAACAGACAGCATTGATTTCAGATTTATCTTCTGAAAATCAAAAATAACAAATTGTCAGTAATGAACAAGTAGATGCTACTGGAAATAGAAGAATATGGAAAAATATTTTTGAAAAGGAATCAACAACTGCATGTCTTATACAAATGATGTGGTATCAGTCGACGTGAAACCGAAGGTCTCATCTGTTCTCATCTGCGTTTCTTGAGGAAAGACTGTCAACAGGTACAGCATCTGTTTGCTGGATACCACAAACTTGACTTTCTGTGTTAAGCAAACAGAACTCAATGAACAATATGAAAAATTAGAGTAAAGTTATTCACCTTTTTCAGTCACTATGGTACCAAACAAATTCTATTGACGAAATGAAAACCAACTGATCATATTAGAAGATAGTGGTTATACTGTTATGATGTACTTAAATTGTTTGAAAACTTCAGTATACTAGATTTCATCATTTGCTGTGAGATCCTGGCAATTATAACCAGAAATGTAAAAAAAAAAAGTATGTATTTTGAGGTGAAGTAACTATTTTAAAGTGTCTAGTGCCTAAAGACTTTTAATCTGATGAGAGCATCACTGTATTTTAGTAAAAGGTTTTAACTTTTTTCAAATATTTATAATGTATCATAAGGTTTTGCTAGGTATCATTTACTGTTATTTTATCAACATAATTCATCATATAAAAACAGCTCAAATCACTGATTATGATTTATATTTACCTCAGTTCAGTCCAATACACATAGCAAACGTGTCATACATAATGTCATCCGACTGAATTTATGAATTACGAATTTTATTTGTGATAAAATGGGAGTTTTTTTTTTCTTTCCAGGATTTCTGCAGGTTTTATGGAGGTCAATTTAAGACCGAATAAAGACAATTTAAGGATCAAACTGAAGGGAACACAATATGTCCTATAAATGTCTAGAGAGCAGAAAATGAGTTGTAGTAGCAACAGTTTGAAAATACAACTTCCAACAGATCTCCATTATTAATGAATTCATTTCACAAAAAAAAAGGGAAAAAAAAGTATTATATTAAAATAATTGCAATTATGGATGACCTTCTGTTCTTCCTCAGTATTTTTGTCTTGTTTTCAATAACAAATATTTGGAAAGCAAAATGACATACTGTAAAATAAGTCTTGTTTTCTGAGAAATTGATCAAAATGAAGTGAGTTTATGGTAAAACATGAACAAATCAGCAAACAGGCTCAGAAAAATCAACTTAATGAAAATGGAATGTTTTCATTCCTCATTGACAGATATTTGCTCTTGTCTTAAGCATTAACACATTTTGTTCAGGTTTTCATAAAATTAGACTTCAGATATTTTAGATATTTGTACTGGAAAACGACAAAAATATGCTATAAACGAAGATGCTATTTTTTTGCAGTGCATGCAACATTTAATGCCATGACTTCATGATTTTAACACTTTCTGCGCTGATTTAAAGGAACATGCCACTATTTTTGAAAATATGCTCATTTTCCAACTCGCCTAGAGTTAAACAGTTGAGTTTTACCGTTTTTGAATCAATTCAGCCGATCTCCGGGTCTGGCGGTAGCACTCAAAAATAGTGGCGTGTTCCTTTAAGGCCTTAATTTGTGTAAGGGTGAATTAAGGCTTTTTAAGACCCGTAGAAACCCTGTCCTCCCGCCTAGTTTTATCAGAATAATCAACAGTGTACAATAATAAATGTACAGTTTCAATCTTTAATACCTGGGACTCTTGCGACTTGAGGAGAAAGCTCAGATCTTCCTGGCTCTCCCTCCATGTGACTGTGTGAATGCTGGGAATGCTCATCTCTCATCCCTGCATATGGGGGGTACGGACTATAATGCGGAACATGGATCTCCAGAAACACAAGAACAGAAGAAACAGACTTAGTGGAAATACACCAGAAAAGGTTTTGATGAGAAAGTCTGGGCCAGAACTAAACTTTGAAGGAACATTCATAAACATGACCTTCCTATTGATTTAAACTGTTCCCAAAGGTTTGGATAACATCGGAAAAATCTAATGAGTTACACAGCTACAATAATACTGTCGGCCGTAGTCTGATATCCCAGGACTGCCGTCTGTTCAGATTATGGAAAATTAAGTGATTAGATAAAGAACATCAAAGAAGTTAAACTAGTTTTGGTGTTTCAAGCGTTCTCATACTGTAAGTAGACTGCACAAGATAAAGTGAATAAGAAATACACATATTTTCTTTCTCCTCATTTTTCATCCTAGCTAAATAAAAGTATTAATTTCTTTTTAAAAACATTTACTGACCCCAAACTTTTGATCATGTATGTATCAAAGACTTAACTCACATACCAAATTTTGTACTAGCTCTCATATTGACTACAATGCTGCCTTTGTCGTACTAACATAATAGTTTGTAGGCATTTTCATGGATGCCATTAGAGAACAATCATGCCTGTGAAACATACTTGCCATTCATGAGCCTCCAGTGGATGGGACAGCGCCCCTGGTGGCAAGGGAACAAATCCGGCATGTTCCCTGAAGGCTCCTGGTGCAGGTGGTCTCAGGGTCACCAGCACGGCCGGGAACATGTATCTGTCCAGGTAATGTTGGTACAGGGGAAGAGGCATTGCGAACATCTCTGCTGGATAAATTTGCCCTGGAACTGCCTCTTTAATTATGCACTCTCCAGGAAAAGGTGGTGCATCTGTGGATGTATACAGTATTACACAATATTTTGTAACACTTTCTAATACCTTTACTTAAAAAAAAGGAAATATTATAGCATGTTTAAAAGATAACAGTTAATGTATTTATTACACTGTAAAAAAAAAATCTGAAACTTGACAAAGATAATGTTGCTGCATTGTGGTCGCATCTAAATGAACTAATTTTATGCAAATTAAAAATATTTGGTATGACCAGAGAAATTAAATTGATTTAGACTATACAGCCAATTGCATTTTTGATAAATGACGAAGTTTAAAATAGTCAATGCATGTTTTATTCAACATACTGAAATTGATTTATGTATTAATATATCAGTAAATACAAATTAGAGGTCAATTGATATTGGAATCTATAATAATGTGTTTCAAGAAAGACAGTAAACATATTATTGTACTGACACTAGTAAAATCTATTTATTGAATGTGTTAAAGTGCCCCTATTATGCCATTTCCAATATTGCCTTTCATGCAGTGTGTAATGTAGCTGTGTGTGAATGTAAACGATCAGCAAAGTTGTAAAGCCGAAAGTGCACGATAAATAACGTTATTGTCTCCCAAAAGAAAGATTAGACTCTGAACAGCCTAAACAAGTCCTCAGGAATTCGAATCCCACTTCCGTGACGGCTACACGTCACAGAGTAACACATTTGCATAATGCCCGCCTATGCTCTACACTGACTGGCTGCAAACAACTTGACCCCGCCCTCAAACACTGTAGCTTCTCATGTCAAGAAGCCGCTGTGTCCAAGGCTCTTCCGAAAGATGAAGCTGCAAATAATCAGTTGTTAAAATTCACAGCAGTACAGCCCCAATCTTTTTTTGTGTTCCCGTCATTTTACTGACGACTGCTTCTCTAATCTCGGGGAGTTCAACGCGGGATTCACCAAACGCTTGCTCTTGAAAGATGGCTCAGTACCCAGTTTATTTGGACCAGCTGGCTCCACTGAATCACAAGTATGATAAATAATAGATGTTTATATTTTCTATAGAGCGTTCAAAATACAGAACTATGGCAATGGGCGTATCATTTCTGATGCGCTGTACGCGGTAGACCAATCACAACAGACTGGGCCATCTGACCAATCAGAGCAGAGTAGGCTCACGGAAAGGAGGGGTTTAGAGAGACTGAATCTTATGCGGAGTTCACACTGCACGATTTTAGCCCGAATTTTCACTCGCCGACAGTTTTTGCAAAATCGCCGACAAATGCCCGACATCGGAGGCAAATCAGTGCTCGTTCACGCGAGTGACAATCACGCAGTGTAAATTATCAAAGACACGATCTGAGGGAATCGCCGATGCGTCGCCGACGCCCGTGAAATATTTGGCATGCTAAATATCTAAAATAAATATATATGTGTATTTTACCCCCCGAACGCGGTTTTGTAGCGAAAACCTGGCAACCCTGCACCAGACAGAGCTGTCGGCGATTCTTCCTATTGTGAAGTCATGCAATGTGAAACCCCCTGTCGCTGATCCATCATGCAATGTGAACACAGCAGCAACTGAATGCTACCCCAGATAGTCACGCAGTGTGAAAACAACGGCGGTCCGCCGAGTTTGAAAATCGTGCAGTGTGAACTCGGCATAAGAGAACTGCTTCGAACGAATCATTTGAGAATCGCTGGAAAATGAGGTGATATTAAATGCATATTTTGACAAAACGAAAGCGTTTTTGACCTTGCATGCATGTAAACCTATTGCAGGAGACTCCCAAAACAATATTAGGAACCTTAAAAATGGCATAATAGGGCCACTTTAGATCTTTCCTTCCTGAGACTGGCAACCGAGAGAGAAGCCACGAGGGTTTACATTGATTTAAATGCCAAGTTTATTGTTGCCAAGTTTTAAATATAGTTTATTGTTTAACTAAATTACCAGTAATGTCCAGAAAATTATATTTTATTTACATTTTATTTTGAATCATATACGAGCCCGAAATACACAGGTGTCCTGACATTTCATCCTACCCGTCAGATTGTCATACCAGGGCTTACTGCGCATGTGCACATCAATATTGCGTCAATTTTCTCAAGCTGAACAACACATAATTGCTGTATTTGCATGACTGTAAGGGTAGGTTTAGGGTTGGGGTAGGTGAATGCGTTAATAAAGCATAATCTGATGGGTCGCATTTTTTGTTGTCGCATTGTGCTAATGTTACCTACTGTTTCAATGGGAGGTAGCAAAATCTGACAGGGTAGCACAAATCGTCAGAACGCCGGGACTCTTATTTTGAAATGTTTATGCTTTACCACTTCCAAAGCCGCTCGATAATAATAAGGCCAACTTTGAGAGTAGGGGGATGAAATATAGACTCTTATAACCATCTACAACATACTATATAAATACCATAAAGTAAACATGAAGTAAACGTTGTCATTAGGTATTCATTGATTGCGAACTGTTGTGAAACCGCGAGCCTGTGGAATGACAACAGCCCTCGCACCGCCATATTAAGTTTAATAATCAAATTAGGCCGTATCACAATTTCCGTCCACAAATTCAAGAACTTTTAAAATGATAATTAAGACTTTTGTTGTACCATTTAAGATATTTAAGACTTTTATGTCCTTATATTTGATCAAACTGAATTTATAAGACTTTTTTTTTTACAGACTCCCACGAACCCTGATTAGGTTACAAAAACTATTTTTTTAAGTCTGTTCAGGCAGAAATAGTTTATTAAGGTAAATAAAAAAGCTTATTTAGTTTCAGTAATATTACAAAGTGCGTTTAAATGCTCTTCAATCATTTTATTTTTGTTACATTTTGACCTTTTCAATTATAGTCTACGTTTGCTAATGACTTAGATTTATTAAGCTGTAATAAGAGTCCCCTCCAAAACATGATACGTATTCTAAGTTATATGGTTAATAATAAAGGTTGCCATGGAACCTAATGGATTACTGATTATAAAATAAGATTAAAAAAAATATATATAGGCTATTGATAAAAGTTATAAAAAAAAAAAAAAGCACAAACCTCCAACAGTGCCACTCGGAGAGCTCGGTCCCGCCGGTGTCTTCGGATCACGATGAACCGCGCTCAAGCTAACGGTACCGCGCGTGCTGATAGGCGCATGGAGCTCGATGTACGTTGTATCGTCAACGGGCGTATTAATAGTAACGTTACTCTCCTTTCTTGCGCTGGCGTCGGTGTCACCGTTAACCCGGTTGGTTGATTTATTGTCACCCGCGGAGACCGTTTTTCTGCCGGATAGAGAGGTCTGCTCGGGACGATCGGTACCCGGTGACTCGTTTCCCTGAGCGGATCTGATCCGTCGTTGAGATGCGAGGATTCTCGTCCGCTCGTTGATGAGAGAGCACTTCCAGCACAAACACTGTTTGAACGGACATTTCCCCGAATGGCCTTTTAACTGCACGACGAAGCCGTGGTTCCGACACCTGGCGCACTTCGGGCTGCGCGCGGCTCTTTCTGCCGTTATTCGATTATTTGGTGCCGCTGCTAGAATATTTGCCATCGCACGAAAAATCCACGAAATATCAGTATCAATAATAGTTTGAAATATCAAATTAATGTGTCTGAATAAATTTCGTGTGTAGGGGAATGTCCGCCAATTTCTTGAAATCGGCAGTTCATGTTGCGAAAAAAAAAGAAAAGAAAAAAAAAAGATTCACGTGATACACCAGCAGCGTGAGAAAACAGACTTTCTCATTATGCCTGTCTAGAAACGGCAGACAGAGGAATTCCCCTAAAGGGGACGTTCGTGTGAAACAACACTTTTTACAATATTATTTTATTTTTAACCTCAGTGAGCACATTAATGAGAATTTAATGTTTTTTTTTTAGTTTTTAAAAAATTACAGTTAGACATGTAACCTAATTTTAAATATCTGACCTAAAGACCATAAATAATAACAAATCGTTGTGCTTTAAAATACATTAATAAAGAAGTTCAAACTGACTGCCAGAAGTTTGGAATAATTACGATGTTATCGGCTAATGTTATCGGTTAGTCACGTGACAAGAGTGATGCGAGAAGACTGACACTATATGATGGCGGATCCAAAGCGCAACTTTTGTTAATAAAACTTTCATTTATTTAACCTCAGTGAGCACATTAATGAGAATTTAATGTATTTTTTTTACAGTTTTTCAAAAATTACAGTTTGACATGTAACCTAATTTTAAATATCTGACCTAAAGACCATAAATAATAACAAATCGTTGTGCTTTAAAATACATTAATAAAGAAGTTCAAACTGACTGCCAGAAGTTTGGAATAATTACGATGTTATCGGCTAATGTTATCGGTTAGTCACGTGACAAGAGTGATGCGAGAAGACTGACACTATATGATGGCGGATCCAAAGCGCAACTTTTGTTAATAAAACGTTCATTTATTCGTTTAATAGCCTATAAGTGAGTGTCTTTGTTGCTGGGTTTTCATTAAAAAAATAACAATGAACCACAAACTAAGCATTCGTTTTAAATAAGGGAAAAGATCTTATTTATTTGGGTTACAACGGCTATATCCATCTTATTCATTTTGTCAATGCAAATCGATCAATCAGAGTTTTAAAAAAAGTAAAAAGAAGATGCCACAGACTTTTTTTTATTTTTTGGAGGAGTAGGCCTATGGGTGGAATTGTCACATTATATAACATGATTTTATTATCTTAATTTTAACTTTATTCTGTTTTGTTGAGATTGTGAGAGCACACAAATACAAGCAGACCATTTGCAGCTCCGAATGATGTATACAGTATATCATTACCTTTATGAGCAAAAATGACGGCTTTTAAGTTTCCGCTGTTCTTAAAATAAAATGCAAGTGATCGCGCTGGCCTCCATGTCCTGCAGCGCGCTTTAGCTTCCACTCTCCCGCAAACGATTGGATTTGCGCCTAACAGCGCTCATTTATCTAGGTTAAATGTTTAAATTAATACTGTGAAATGCATGAAGTGTTTTATGTCTGTTTATT